>NC_056733.1:1226905277-1226952777 GCF_019279795.1 Protopterus annectens
CATATGGGGGGGTAAACACCTTGGACAGGGAGGGGTGTTTGGAAATTGGAAGCCCATGAGCCCCCAAATGGAAACAGTGGGACTAAAGTCCCCACCCATGGGCAGTCACCACTGCACCTACATGGCCCTGAAGGAGGCTGTGCTGGGGGCTGAGCAGGAGGGGCACACTGACCCTCTAATTGCGCCATGTGGCCCTCAAGCTGGTGTAGCATATCTCCCAATTCTCTGTGGAGCTCCCTATGCACCAGACTCTGGACCTGACTTCAGGTGACAGGATCCTGTCTGTGCCCACTCCGGGGGGGGGGCAAGCCTCATCCCCTGAGGTGGTTCCACCTGAAGGTTGTGCAGGACCAGCACATGAGGAGGTAATGGGGTGGGTCCCAGATGTGCTGTGGCCTGGTGCCACGGCCAGATGAAATGAGAGAGGTGGTTCTGCTGGGAAATGCCTTCCCAAACATGCTATTGTGTTGCAGTTTTAGAGCATATGTAGGTTAGTAATAGTCAACACAATCCAGGATTAGTTATAACAGCATGCATAGATATTCCTATTAACCCAAAATACCAGATTTGGAAAAGTTGCATAGCAAACAGAACACATGCATATATGGAACTACAGTGGCCATTACCATGGCATGCAGGTTACATTAATAGCAACAGGCCACCAATTATAGTATTTCAACATGGAACATGAATAGAAACACATTTCAATATTTGCTGAACAATAGGATATATGTCCCAACAGTAGGTTTGGTGTCAACATACCCATTGATTTCTGTGTTCAGATTATTGTTACAGATATGGTGGGGGGGAGAGATGTCAATTAACAACTATTATATCTTTGCAGCATGAGGTCCTCTGACCTTTTTTCCTGTTTATGTCTTCCAGGTACCATGTCCTATGAGCGTCACCCTGCATATATTCCCCAGGAGAATGATATAATAATAAATTTCCTTGTACAACATCACAGAACCCTCTTTGGATGCACAGCCCATGATCTGCAGGAGAGGTCCACCCTGTGGAATGTGCTCGTCCACAGGGTAAATGATGTTGGCCTGCATAACCACAGTTATGAGCAGGTGTGACATCGTTGCACTGATCTCATCGATCTCACCCATCAGCATGCTGCTGCAGTTAGAAGAGACCAGCTAGCCACAGGTGGGGGTCATGCCATCCAGCACCCATTGACACATACTGAGGAGTTCCTCACCAGCCTTGGGGCACCAAGCCGCCAGCCAAACCAGGAACCTGACAATAGCATTGTGGAGGTGAGTGCTACCCACACAATGGACAGAAAGCATGCAGGTAAGGCCCCAGGGCACATTAGTAGACCACTGTTGCTTATCCATCTTCATCTGTAAAGTGTCTTCATGCATAAGTCAGATAACATAGTCTGTTGCTGCAGTGTAGTAATGAACAGATGTGCATAATCTCTAGTGTTGTGGGTTTGTACTGTTGATGTACTGAAATGCTGCTCCCACCCTGTACCTATGCCACAGGTGTGGCTACTGACATTTCTTATACAACAATATAGGTCTCTTTGGTATACATCTGGGGCAGCAGCCTGGAGCTGGTGAGCATGGAGTTGCTTTGTTTAGGTTCCCCAATAGACAGGCCATGTTATGGCCATGGTATTTGCCATGCACACATTTAACACACCTACCCATAATGCATGCTGTACATGTTCACTTATTGTTGCTGTTAACAGCACTGCATCACAGTGGTCACCATAGTGGCATGTCTGAAGGGTATGTAGGAGCTCTGCAGTATACTTAACAACCTGTCAGTGCAAGATGTGTGGACAAAGATGGACATAATGGTGGAACAAATAGCCTGCAGTAGGGACATGTCTGAAACATTACCCTTATACAGTGGCTACAGCAGTGTATACACCACTATTACAATGACAACTGTTACAGATCTACAGACAGGCATATCACAATACCACATTCCACACCTTTTGCAACCTTTAATGTGATCCTAACATGAGCAATGAATGTGTAATATGGAATCCTATGTTAGGACAACAAATATGGGAAATACATACCTTAACAAACACTGGAAGCATATGTGTGCACACACTCCAAATAACATATTGTGGAAGCAGCTTTTGAGGTACTGACAGCATTCACTCTTCTTGAGTATGCACCTTCCATCAACTACAGGGCCTCAATGTCACACCAAGCAATGGTCTGCTGTCCAAAAATTATGTCCATAACATTTGCCTACTCACCTGCAACAGAGACAGCCATGGCTTGCACACATCTTAGAAACCATGGAATGGATCCCGTATCCGAAAGGTAGCACTTAGGAGTGGGAGACATAGCCTTACCTCACTATTACATATACCATGGCAAACAGTGCAGTCAGTCATGTATGTGACTATGAAGTATGGGATAACATTAATGTAGAAAATAAACAGATGCCCATCCAAGACAGATAACAACACATGTTGCAAACTAGTCACAGAGGCTGCCCAGAAACATGCAGCAAAACTGAGGGACTTGAAGAAATGTCAAGCAAGTATTTCCTGTGCAGTACCTGTGTCAACAATCACCTGGACTCTGCATAAGTGTGGCCTATGGGTTAGGGTAATCAGATGGAAGAGTTGTTCCACAGGAAACATCATCCAGGGCTCTCTACAGGTAACATATACATAACATCAAGTCTCCCAAAGGCATGTGTTGCAATGTGTAATGGTGTACTGAGACCAAGGCTGAAACCTACAGACAGTATTAATAAGGATACATGTGGTGCACAAGCAACATCTCACTCCACCTCAGGCCCACCATCCCCATTTGTACCTTGCTGGTGCCAGTGTACACCTTTATGTTTGCTGTTCATTAGCAGGAACTATGCCTGTAGACATGGTGTTCTGAATTTGGAACACTGCAAAATGACACTCATGTGTGGCTCATAGTTGTCAAGCAAATGCAATAAGGCTGCTGATGGGGAGAGGTGTCATCCTGAAACACAACAGTGAACTGAAGCATACACCCAAAGCTTTCTAAGAATTGCTGCATCTGAACACAGTCAAGGTCATGAATTGTGCCAGACATAACCCTGACTCAACAGCAATAGTGAAGGCACTGTGTGACCTGCAAGGGCTGTGCACATGAGCTGAACTTGCAATCCGGCAGAGTTGTAGGACATTTGTAGGGTGGAGTGACCAAATAATGGCATGTGAAGATGGGCCATGCTAGTATACCCCTTCCAGGAATAGTGACTGCTGCAGTTAACTTAACAGGTGCTGCAACAAACCATCATGTTAAGGGTGTGCACATGTATGCAACCCACATATTGTATGCATCTCAATCAGCATCTACACAACTAACACATTTGTTTGATACTGCATTTGATTGCACAGGTCATATGTCACATATCAGGTGTGTGTAATGTTAACATATGCAGTATTGTGGCCCCATTGCAGATCAAGGAAGAGGCTGGCATGTCAATAAGTGTGTGCCCACTCCTCATAGCCACAGTAAGCTTTGAAGGTTGTCAGAGTAATTGGATTTTATTGCTCATGCATACACTGAGATCTGCAAATCAGAGGTCAAGCATTCACTATTGACATCTGTCCTCATCATCCCATTTATATGTCAGAAAAACACATAGGGGCTGTGAGCAACAGAGCAAACATAACTGCTACACATATACGCATTCAGCAATGGTGTGTACACTCATGAGGTATGGTGCACAGTACATGCTAGGGTGCTGAACAGGTGCACAGCAATACTGTGTACACAGATGCAGTGTGTTCCAGGAGTAGCGGTATCACCAACTAACACAACTCATGCATCACAGAGATGTATGATGTTGGTAACAAGGATTGAGTATAGCTGCAGTGTCTGCTGTTGAGTGCCATATGTCATGGGTAATGAGAGTTCTGTATAATATCTTTGTGCCACCTCACCTATAAGTGTGTGTGTGTGTGTGTGTGTGTGTGTGTGTGTGTGTGTGTGTGTGTGTGTGTGTGTGTGTGTGAGTGTGTGTAGAGATAAGCAATGATGTACAGGTCTTAAATTACATTTTTTTGTTTTCTCCTCACAGGTGGTGAGGTGGGTCAGGGTCCCTTCTGAAGGCAAACTGATGTTAATGCCCATACAGACTCTGACAATGATGATAGGTATGGTGAGGCACAGGCAGGGTTGTCAGGGGCTGAAGCTGTGTCATTGATTGACATCCCACTTTTATCCACTTCATCCCCACACACAGTCACAATGCCTATACATACCGCATCACCAGTGGCCATAGATGAGGGACAGTTGGCAGGTGGTGGCATGGAATAGGACAGTGTGGTGACTATGGCAAGTGTGTCAGTACACAGCAGCCATAACTGGATGACCAGTAAGGTACCACACAGGCAGATGCACAGGGGTACTTGTAGGAGGGCTGCTGGCCATCATGCCCCTAGCAGAAGTGCCACAGCAGGTGTCACCAGACACATGTTTTGGTCCATCATGGAGGCACAGGCATGTATGGAACATTATACCAGACAGAGTCTGAGGCACCAGAGGGCTACTCATTCTGCTGTACTTGACAACATCCATGATCTTGCAGGTACCCTTATTTTGCAGAGGTCCTGGAAAGACGGTTGGGTGATATGGTGGGAATCCTCGACCATGCAATGTCTGTGTTAGAGCATATGGTGGGAGTAGGGTGACAGCCATGTGGACGTAGGTCAGCAACACCAACAGGTGGAGGTCTACCTGGATGTGCAACAAGTCACAGCCACTCCCGTAGTGGCAGTACCAGTACCAGCACTGCAGGGTGGTGCTGTCCACACCACAACACAGCAGGCCACATGCACGTGGTCCTGGCCAGTCCCAACAGGGACTCGGATCCAGCGGACATTTGTCATCATCAGGGGAGAGTACCATATCTGGGCTTGTACCTGGTAGTGCCAGTGGAATCTCTGGCAGGCACAGTTCTCATGTCCATAGCCAGACATGGTGAACTGTACATCCTGCCATGTACAGTCTGCAGCTGTCCAACAAACCCCTGTATAGGGTAGCCCCATGGCAGAACTGTGTGCATACATACACACACACATCACCAACACAACTAGGGCACCCACATACCTAGACACACCACATCTGCACAGCCCAATTGATAATGAAACCCCCTATCACACACATAATATCAACTAAATGGCTCACCCTAGGTCTCTGGCAAACCCACAACATACCCTGTGCATATGATGATACCTGCCATCCATACCATCAGTGCAGTGACATGCTAATATGGTTCTGATACACAGAGTGAATATACTAAGGTTAAGCAATGTAATGCTGTGTAACATGTTTTCAGCTGGAAAGTTTAATGCTTGCATGTCAAGATGTGTAGCTGTCCAGCCAGGATGCATTATAGCTGTTATTAACACTGACTTTGGTCTCCATAATGTATTCAGTTTGAGTTGTAGGTGTCTATGTGTCAGCAGGATGTTGGTCTGCTGTTGTTTCCTACAAGGGGTATGGCACTGTGGTGGTGACACATTGACTGTGTCATATCCTTGGTACAGCTGAATACATGTAACAGGTCTGCATAACAGTTACTGCATGTGCCACATGGATGATAGGTCTGACGGGTGTATACAGGTGAGTCCATGGTGGTTGATGTCAGCGGCTCTTCTACAGTGGACAATGGTAAATGTACTGGGTGGTACACACCAAATGTTTGTGGATAACACACACACACATACACACACACAGAGGCGTTGGTGTTGATGCAATACACAGAGAATACTGTACACATGGATGTACTTAATTTTGCAGAGAACTCATTTTAGCCTATGTAATTCCACCAAGACAAAACAGGCAAAACATCACATCAGTAAATAATCAGTCTGCCAGTTTAATGTCATTGATGATGGTACTGGCAGGGTATATGCCCTCTTCCCCAATGTAGTGCACTCCTGGAGTTGGTAAACATAGGTGTGATTATGTGAGTGGCACAGCCCTCCACTTTGGAGGGTGTGGGGTGGAGTAGAACCACACAAAGTGTGACTGATAACTACTTAACCTGTTAACATAAACTACAGTATTACAGAAGACTAAATGGGAGATGCACACAACAATAACTCCAATGAGAGTGGCTGTGCCCAAAACATCCACACCCAACTATATATACCAACTCCAGTATTGCTGTACAGCTGTACAGTGGGGAAGACAGCATTTACACATCTACTACTAGTTTTAATGGAATCAATTTCCACAAGATGATTCTTTTAAAATATTGGCGTTTTCCAGTCAGTTCTCGGACAAATGACCTCCTGGGACATGTATTTTCGGAAAACTGAAGTAGATCCCTTCACATACACACACACTTCCTTGGAAAAACTGAGAGTAGAACTCCTACCTATGTACTTATTGCTACTAATGTGTTTGGCCTTAATTGCACACACCATGCAGCTTTTAGGATGAGGTGTGTCCTGAGTTTCTTGTTAAGTGAAGAACATCACCAGGCCTTGTACAGTATGGTAATGGGGGATGTACTGTGCGTTAATGAACAATACATAGTATGATATACTGTCATATACACATTGGCAAACACATAACAGTCATAGACACATCTGAGAGATCTGGGTTTATCAGCACTAACTACCTTGTCAGTGAATCCATTCTGTTACAGAGAATTTGCACACAGCACATGCATCATTGGGCTGGATAGTGTAATCAGTTACCTGTATGGTAGATGATGACAGTGGTCCTCATACAGTGGACCTTGGGACATGTACTGGGGGTACAATAGTGTAAAGACAGTATACCCAGCACTCACACCCCACATTGGATATTTTACTCAGTGAAACCCATAATAATGCTCTGACATACCCACAATGACACATTGACCAGGACTGCAATGCACCCCCTTGTCTATTTAATCAGTGCTACTACAGGGATATGCATTTATTGCACATGCCACAGGGATAGTAGGGTGAGGGTTTGTCATGGCTCTCCTAATGTCAGCAACATCACTATCCCTTACAATGTATGGCAAGGTGTATTGTATTTGGAGAATGTGGCCTCAGAATGCTGTATCCTACAAATATACACACTTGCACACATACACACACTTGCTAGGACTCAAAGAGTAACCAATGCCTATCTACCCATTTGTACAACAGTGTTATGCTGGTACTTTGAGTTCCAGGTAGCCCATAGGGTGAAGAATGTAACAAAGTACATTTATTGTCCATTACAGCAGCAGCCATTTCTAGCTATGGCAATGGGTGGTGTAATGGGTGAGAAGGCCTTCAGGGTATTATCAACTACAAGTTTACAAACACACAGACACTGTTACTCTCAGTAATGCACACTGACACATTTGTCAGTACTGGGGTCCATAGGTGCAGGTGTTCCTAGGTGTGTACTAGGCTAATGTCCATGGAGAGATGAGAAGAGTAGGGGATGTGGGTACACTTGTATCAGGCCACCTGACATTTGTCAGCAGGCCGTCTATCAACTGATGCCACTTGAGTGAACCCCATGGTGACAGTTAAATGCAACATCCAGTCATCTGTTTTTTCTCTTGCAGAGGGCCAGTGAGATGCTCCAGTTGACATGTATGCAACATATATTACATAATATGGCCAATGTCTGGGTTGGAGACCTGCATACAAGCATGTTCTGTTGATTGTGGTAGTCTAGTTGAGGTATCCATGGCATGTGGTGCATACAGGGTGGGGTTTCCTAGCTGTGGCATTCATAACACAGCTGGGCAGACATGTTAGTGGCAGTCAAGCATAGATTGCCTGTAAGCAGCCAAGATAGATACCTGACATCTGCACATCTGTACAGAGGACAGACAGAAATCAGCTAGCCAACAGGTTATGCATTAGGATGAATGTTTTGACAAACAGACATCAGACACTGATAGGTATGCAATTACTACATGACCACAGTCCACAATGATATGTCCTATACACATAATAGTCTACAGTTAATATCCACATATCAGATCAATATCCAGTAGCAAATACTTAATAACACTCAGCTCACACACCAAGAGCACGATAGTCAGTATTCAGAGTCCAGCTTTGCATGCAGGGGGTATGGTTCCAGTACTATAATCTGCAATCTACTCTTACCTGGGAAAGTACTAAAATACATGCAAGTGTGACTGCATATAACCTGTGATACTACCCATGTATGAAACACATACAAAGAGAAAAGATTGTTGTACTAACTATATATACTCAGGTGTCCCATACAGTATACTAACACCCCTTGCTACTGTATTGACAGCACATAGAAGCATGCTATGTACATGGAATTAAATACACTTATTAAAGATGTCATTACCCTGATATTTCATCAGACTGGAATGTGATCACTGGTTACCAGGGCTGAGCTATGCTTAGCAGGTACTTAAATATTAATGCTAAGCACATTTGCGCACTGGCAAGTGAAGCCTACATTGTGTAAATGCCTTTTTGTTTAACCTTACATTAGCATCACTTACTGTCAAACAAACCCAATTAAAGCTGCTCAAAACTGCCTTAACCACTCTGTATCTAACAGTCCTTGTTCAGCCTAGCAAGAAAATAAACAGCTCTTGAAACCAGGACCCTGTACACTGTAGTCACAGCAGTTAACCACTAAGCCATCAGAGCTGTGAAGATGTGTGTTGTTTTTTCCAAATATATCTTTCAGTACATACTGAATAGTAGTGAACAACTGCTTTGACTTTTACAGTTGTTTAGTACTTGTTAGTGAAAATAGTGTTAAATAAGTATGTTGTTATATCTAAATATACACATAGATAAATATGGTGGGATACATCTGAGAAGGTATATACAACACTCATACATGAAAAACAAACTGATAAAACTTGAACTATTAAACTAAGACAAAAAATGAAGGAAAAAAACACATTGAACCAAATAAATTATAAAAGTTAGTGCTCTTGTTTACTAGGTTAGCAAACTTCATCAGTCCTGGTTACCTTACCCGCACCCTAACCCTAAAGTCCATCACTATCGCACACTTACCTTACCCGCACACTAACCCTAAAGTCCGTTACTATCACACACTTACCTTACCCGCACCCTAACCCTAAAGTCCGTCACTATCGCACACTTACACAGTCACATTAATTTCAAATGCCGGTGTTTTCGGCATTGGGATTTCAACTTGTCGGGTATTTACGTTGTCGGTCTTCCATTATCAGTCATCTCATTGTCGTTGTTTTCGCTTGTCGGTCTTCTCAGGTAGACCCATATATTTACATATATATATATATATATATATATAGATATAGATATAGATATAGATATAGATATATACATAGGATGGGGAAAAATATGTGCCCCTGTTAGGAAACCACCCATTAACTAATATAGCCCCCACAGGTCCTAGTGAAATGAAGATTTATCAGCATGCATGTATAGTGCAATACAGTCCTATATCATATGAAGTGAAAAACATATTAAAAAGAACTGGAGTATATTTAGGGTAAATAATGATGTGGTAACTGCAGTGGGAGATAAACCAGTTTTTATCAGCAAGGTGGGCATGAATATTAATCATTGAATTTACCAATAGAAAGTGGTTGTGGTACAACACCTTGTGGGAGGTGCTCCCAATGTAATACTATTTTCAAAGCACCTCAAACCCACCTAGCTAATAAGATGGCATCTAAGGTTATATTCAAGAAAGGAAATTGTTTTACCACCAGAGTGGTGTACCTTGCTCTACGTGATATATGCAATGGATTCTATGTTGGTAAAATGGGGAGGGCGTTGAAAAGCAGAATCTATAAGCACATATATGATGTTAAAAACAAGAAGAATGCACATGCATTATATAGGCATTCCCTGACTTGTTCTAATTTTATAGGTTTTAAATTTGGTATTTTGGATACTGTGGACATAGATTTGAGGGGGGGGGGGTGACTGGAAGAATTTATTAAGTAAAAACGAGCTGGTTTGGCAACTCAGACTAGCAGCTAATTTTCCACCAGATATAAATAAATCCTTGACAATACTTCCAGCCCTGAAAGAAAAATCTATGAAACTTTAAGTACTTTAAAATTTTACATGCATTACTGTGCCTGCATCTTTAAATATATGCTGAAGGTATTTAATATATAACAGTGTTTTATTTGTAAAAAGATAAGTTAGCTTGAATATTAACACCCTGTGTATTTAATATTGCTCATGTGACCATTTTACATGTGACTTTTTTGACAATACCATTGGCTCAATTTTATCTATTATGTAACATGTACTGGTATAAAAATGGTTCTTGAATCAGTATGCTTTATTCTGATGAAGTCTTCTATGTGAAACATGAAAGCACTTAATCTTGGTGTGTTTTTACTGGAATAAACAGAGTTTGTATACAGGCTTGTTTGGTGCGTTTTCCATTTGGTTCCTGGTCTTCTGTTAATCGCACTGCACCAGATATTTGGATTTTCTCAAATATAAGGCCTGCTATACATAACAGGTCTAGCAGGCTATTTCACTGGCTTGTTATCAGGTATGCTGTCAGTAAATAATGATATACTGTACATATGCACCTCTTACTGCATGACATATGGACAAAGGATTACAGACTTTGGGGATGGAGAGACAAACACAGGGCCAATATTGACATTTTGTTGTGATAAACTGAGAAAATTCCTGGTGTAACAGTGTTTGTTGTGACATATCTCTTCTGAGGCATATGAAGTCAGTAACTCACATGGATGCCACCATGTACTGACTGCAATCATTAGAGTGTGCTACTGCATTTCCAGAGAAAGGAAATATGTGAGTAACACACCATATGTAAGACTCCAAACTCTGGCCATTCCGCAGATAGCCCTACAGGTGAGAGTTTCCTCAACCACATAACACTGTCATGCCAGACTTTAAATCATGTAGAACAGCCATATCCACACAAATCCTGTTAAACCAACATTACTTCAAATTTAGAACGCCAATATGTACATTCTGTCCCCATGTCTGGAACATCCCCCTCCTGTTTGTTGGCCTGTCTCCACAGCATATATTGTAAGAGGTATTTCCAACTACCCTCCGTGATGCTGTTTGTCAAACACCCACATGAAGTCCTGCTCACAGTGAAGGAAAAGGGCCAACACCCACATGAAGTGCTTAGTTATAGGAGTGTGTTTCCATGCAATTGGCTATAGGAATGATACCACAGCTGCTCCACATGCAGTTAGCAAGTGGGGGACTACAATTTGTGCAGAGGCCATCAGCTGATCATGAGCTTCACTTAGAAAACTCAAGCTACTGCCTATGCAAAACAGATGTACTTTTCCACATCCACCAGAGAGGCAGAGAGAGAGAGAGAGAGAGAGAGACAGAGACAAAGTAAGAAAGGAAGGGATTAAGAGAACAAGGCCAAGCATGTTTGTGTATGATCCATGGGTGGGGAGTAGTATATGGGTATTATAATGGTTGCCTATAGTGTTTACTAATCCATACTGTCACATAGTAATTGCACATGACTGTACACATTTATGGCTGAGGATTGTCTAGAACAACCTCTACAATGTTTGAAAACTGTTGGCCTTGTAATGTGGACATTGGGACATATAAGTCCTCAATATAATGATGTAGCAAAACCCACACTGCAATGGATCTGTCATTACACAATCACCCCAACACCCACACAGGATACTAATGACACACACACAAACACACACTTATCAGTACTGAGTTTCAACCCCCTACCTGACTATTTATTGCTATTACAGTGTTACACAGTTATTGCATGCACCACTGAGGTTACATGTTGGAGAGCTGTCCAAAGGTATATTTGAAGGTGAGTAACATCAGCAACAGTGCTAAAGGAGGGGTAAGGGAAGTGTAGTAAGTGTGAATGTCCACAAAAGTAGGTGTCAATGAAGACTCACACACACTCTCTCATGGAGACACACACATTATCACAGTTGGTAGGAGCATAATTAGAAGTCCTACATAACTAGTTTTCTACACTACAGTGTTACACAGTTATCGCAAGCACCACAGAGCTTATATGGCTGCAACATGGCTAAAGGGTTATTTCAAGGTGAATGACATCAGCAGGCCTGCTAAAGTAAGGCAATGGGAGGTGTACTGAGTATGAATGCTAAAGTAGGGCAATGGGAGGTGTAGTGAGTGTGAATGGCTTCAAAATCATTAATCTCCACACACACACACACACACACACACACACACACACACACACACACACACACAGACACACATTTGCCAGTACTGAGATGCATAGGTTCATTGCTTCACAGGTGTGTAGTAGGTGAATGGGCCTGAAAGCTGTACAAGACTAGACAAAGGGAATACCTTGGCATCAGGCCACATGACAATAGTCTCCATTGTGGCTCAGGGGTGTAGTCCCTGGAGTGGTCCCCACAGGTGTGTATTGTATTCACTCATCTGGGTTACTATTGTGGGTGGCCAGTGATGTGCACTGCTTCCCATGTATGTGATCTATATTCCATAACATGGACAGTGTCTGGGTTGTGCACATGTCCCACACTCATGTTCTTTGATGTGTAAAAGTGTACTTAAAGTCTCTGGGGCATGTTGTGTGGACAGATTGTTATCTTCTAATGTAGCATTCCTGGCCTCATTTGATGAGACCTGGCTATGGAACTGAGGTTGTGCTTGCTCCTACATTGACAGTATGATACAGGTATTCAGTGGAGTAAGTGATGTCTGTCCATGCAGGGTATGTGTATAAGGCATGAAATTCCCTTTGTGGGTTACATTTGCAGACTCTACAGTTTTTGCAGGCATCCAGTGGGGAACATAGCAAAAGGGCCACTGTAAGCATTTACTTGCCTACTGTGTGGATGGAACAGGGTGACATGTCCTTTTATTTGCTGGATAACATACACTCAGTCAGGAGATGTAACACATCACAGTACTTTCTGATGTCAGTGGCACTGTTGTGGCCAACAGGCATGTAGTCCACTGCAATCACACCGTGGTTACTATCTGTGAGGCAATATGCAGAGAACTTACCAATATAGTGGTTGTTGCCTAGCCAAGTGTGTTTCTGTATGAGACATGGGTGGAGAGTGTTCTCAAAGTAATAGAAGGGTTGTCTATATTGTTCACCAATCCGTAATGTCACATGTAGGGCTATGGATTGTCTACACCAGCCTCTCTGGTGTTCGACATCTGTTGTCATTGTAAGGTGGACATTGTGACATATACTAGTTCCTCAACAAAATAATTTAGCAAAACCTGCCCCACAATTCATCCTGTTATTACACAATCACAGCAACCTCCACATAGTATACTGATGACACACACACACACACACACACACGCACACTTGCCAGTACTGAAATTCAACCCCCTACCTAGCTATGTATTGCTACTATAGTGTACCACATGCGCCAAAAAACTTATAGGATGGATGGTACTTCTAAGGTGAGGAACATCACCAGCCCTTGAAAATACTGACATTGGATGATGTAGTGGGTGAGAGATCCCAAAAATAATTTTACCCTAAACACACATTTACATTTGCTTGTGGTGAGGTTCAAATTTCAATAGAACAATCTTTACAGACCATTATGTTACACATTCACCACTGCCCTGACATGGGTTAGGGTTGGCAACAGGTACCTCTAAGGTGGTTGATATCTGCAGATCTGCTAAAGTCAGGCTCTGATATGTGTACTGGGTATAAATGGGGATAAATTATTTAAGGTACACACACATAGACACTTGTCACAGATGAGATTCAAACCCATAGCTGTGTAGTTACTGTTAGTGCACTGTTCTGCATTTATGGCATGTGCCATGGTGGTTACATGTTGGAGAGCTCTCCACAGGTATCTTTGAAGGTGACAAACATCAGCAGCAGTGCTAAAGGAGGGGTAAGGGGAGAGTAGTAAGTGTGAATGTCCATAATATTAGGTATTATCAAGGGCACACACACTCTCTCACACAAATACACACAGTTTCACAGTTGCCATGTCTAGGCTTAGAACTCCTACCTAACTAGTATGCTACACTATAGCATTACACAGTTATCGCAAGCGCCACACAGCTTACAGGGGTGGCCCTTGTCCAAAGGGGTATTTCAAGGTGACAGACTTCAGCAGGCTTGCTAAAGTTGGGCAATGGGAGGTGTAGTGACTGTGAATGGCCTCAAAATCATTAATCTCCACACACACACACACACACACACACACACACACACACACACACACACACACACACACACATACACTCACTCTCTCTCACACACACACACAAACACACACAGTTTCACAGTTGCCATGTCTGGGAATAGAACTCCTACATAACTAGTATGTTACACTATGCATTACCCAGTTATTGCAAGTGTCACAGAGCTTACAGGGTTAGCCTTTGTCCAAAGGGGTATTTCAAGGTGAATGACATCAGCAGGCTTGCTAAAATAGGGCAATGGGAGGTGTAGTGACTGTGAATAGCCTCAAAATCATTAATCTCCACACACACACACACACACACACACACACACACACACACACACACACACACACACAAACACACACAGTTTCACAGTTGCCATGTCTGTGATTAGAACCCCTACCTAAATAGCATGTTACACTATAGGATTACACAGTTATAGCATGTGCCTTGGAGCTTTTGGGTATGGCCATTCTCCAAAGGGGTATTTCAAGATGACTGACATCAGCAGGCTTGCTAAAGTAGGGCAATGGGAGATGTAGTGACTGTGAATGGCCTGAAAACCATTTATCTCCACATACACACACACACACACACACACACACACACACACACACACACACACACACACACACACAGTTTCGCAGTTGTCATATCTGGGATTAGAACTCCCACTTAATTGGTATGTTACACTATAGCATTACACAGTTATCACAAGTGCCACAGAGCTTATGGGGGTGAGATTTGGCCAGAGGGTTATTTCAAGGTGACTGAAATCAACATGAGTGGAATGGAAAGTACAGTGTGTGTGTGTGAATGGGCCATAAACCATTCCTCTGAAAACACACACACAATACTCAGTCATATACAATTTTAAATTTGACAGGACTGGGTATACAAATGCTAGATGAATACTGGTTTGTACTATCATGTTACACAGTTATCACAAGCACCACAGACACTATAGGGCTGAGGGCTACCAAAAGCAAATGTCTACAGTGACTGACATCAGCACATCATGTGATATTAGCCAATTGGATGTGTGGAGGGTGGGACAGGCCTCATGTTGGAAATCTCTCTGTTACTGTCTGTCTCTCTTCTTCACATCTCTGTGTGTGGGTATTTTTGACCTATTATAGTGTGTTGTCCTTGGATATGTGTGAATATTCCTATTCAATGTGTGTGCAAAGAATGAATGGTGTGCAGTGTGGTGTATGTGAACAGCTATCTGTGACTGAAAGCTATGTATAGTCCACTGTTGTTGTCAGACATGGGCTTTATTTCTCTAAGTGTAGGGGCATGCCCAGTATGACCTTCTGTACTGAGTGTGTGGATCCATTCCAGGTAGGTTGTACTCCAGTCCAGCATTTGGTATTCTACACCTACAGCTAGCAACCTGTTTTTGCAGGATATCTGTAGATAGGTTGACAATATGGAGTCACAATGGGTGAAAGATAGTGGGATACTATTAACTATTGTGTCTGCTGCTTCTGTTACATGGTTGGTATTAGCAGAGATATTCAGACATATGTACTGTTTTATACTGTGATGTATTATGTCATCAACTACTGACAGATATACTTATTTGCTCACAGTTATTTCCTTCGAAATACAAGATGAATTATGCTGTTTCCTTTGAAATACAAGATGAATGATGCTGTGTCCAGTATTGTGGTCTGCAGCCTACATGTTCTTTCACACTCATGCCATTCTGGAGGGGTAGGTGCAGACACTTGCTGATGGGTCTGTGTAAATGGTGCAGCACCTTGGTACTGTGGTGGCTGAGGATCCCCTGCTTGCACGTCTATCGACATAACAAAAATGGCCATATCCTGCTGTGGCCATATCTCTCAGCTGTACAGATTCACCCAGGTTACCCAGAGGCAGGGCTCATATATCTGGTCAGTTCCCCTTCACATTGTGGTTTATGAGCAGGTTTGTAGCCACCCATTACTGGGTTTGCAGACAGGGGTAGTATGGGCACACATCAGAGTTTCAGACTTCATAAACTCCATGGAGTCCATGCTTCTACACCTCCCACTCTGTTATTCTAACCTCTTCCTAACATTATGGGAGTAGTATCTGAGAAGTATCCCTATAGCTGTCCCTTCATCCCAGCAGTATTTAGGAGTTGGTCCACAGTTCATGCAGTAGGGCATGGTGGGCATACTACTAGAATTTGTCAACATGGCATTGCATTTGTGTTCTGTGGACTGTGTTATGTTGTTAGTTGGGACCCCATGAGATAACATACATTGGCAGTACGGATGAGGCACAGGCCTTTGACAGAGGACTGTGGGGCACTTGGTAGTGATGCAGGCCATCTGTAGCAGGCCAGTGCATTCTGTCACTCCTACATTCCCTGGCTGTGAGCCACTGGATTCCCCTGGGGTGACAGGGTAAGTGTGCGAGGTGTTAATGGCAATAGTTCCTGTCCATATTAATCCATCGGTCTGGATGTTGGCAGGGTGCTGCTTACAGCTAGGGACACACCTGCCTGGGACACCTCTTCAGCATGCTGCATTTTGTGGGTTTTCTGTACTCATTCCCAACAGCTGGGATATGACCTGTGATAAACCTGTGGCTGATGGTGGGGTGAGCTGAGTGCATGTGTGATATAGAAGCTTCTTGCAGTCGACTCACAGATATACCTGGGACATTCCATATATGCTGCCTTGTGAGGGGACATAGGCAGTCTCTCATTACTTCATAACTGTTCCTTTTATGGTCTGCCAGTGATTGGCCAGACTACATCAGTATTCCATACTACACAGACAACTAATGTGCTGCTAACCTGTATGTACAATTCCAAAGGTGTGCGCAGTTGACAGTTAAATTTTATGTACTCTGTCTAGGGTAATTCCATCTGTGTATTGTGTGTATGTCTGGGCTCACACTCATGGCATGTCCATCTTTCAGATGGTGACAGATATTGATATCTAAACTGTGAGTATGGATGACTTCTAAATTGGGTCTTGCTGGGATGCATTATGGTTGGGACTGAAGTTGTCAGAACATGGCCCTGTCATCAATAGTACTGGCCATAGGCCACCGAGACACAACCCTCTATGCCTGCATGCTGACCACTTCCACACAATATAGAACACACAACAACCTAACACACACAGCCCTGCATGTTGTACACATGCAACAATCTATCCTGTAAATTGGGCCAGTTCAGGTAATCTGTGCTCCACTGTTATTAAACCCACACATACATGTTACTGCATTTCTACATAAGATTGTGGGGGGGGGGGTGTCTATATTATAACATCGAATTTTATAAACATCGAATGTTATAATATCGAACCCGTAATGTTGAACACTGAAAACAGTGAAGGTGCAGGACACCGAATTCTTTCCCAGGGAATGAATTTGGTGGGCTGTTGCTGTGGCTTTGCTGTTTTCAGCATTTGATATGTTGGAACGTTACGGGTCGGGTTCAGGTAAGTGTGTGATTGTGTGTAGGTTAGGGTTAGGGGGCAGGTCAGGTAAGTGTGCGGTTGTGTGTAGGTTAGAGTTACGGGGTGGGTTAGGTGAGTTAGGGTTACGGCGCAGGTGAGGTGAGTGTGCGATAGTGATGGACCTTAGAGTTAGGGTTGGGTTAAGGTAAGTAGATAGCTAGTAGTGTATGTAAAGTTTAGTTTAGGTTTAGGTGTAGGATTTTAAGTGTATGTGTGTGGTTTGCTGTTTTTTGTGTGTGTTTGTGTTGTGTGTAAGTTTCTTGGAGTAGCGATTTTTTCCCTGGGAAAACATTCGCTATTCTGAATGTTCGATGTTTTCGGATTTCGGTGTTTGGGGTTCGATATTATAACATTCAATGTTTATGAACTTCGATATTATAATATATACCCATTGTGGAGGGATTCACCTGACAACTGTAAAAATTTGCTATGACTGTACTCGTATTTCAGGTACTCTGTTGGCTTCCATTTTGTTTTGTATTCTGACCTATCATGTAGATGAGAGGCATATCAGTAGAGTACAGATCTTAGGTTTTATTGAGCTACATTTCAGTTTCAGACTTCTTACCCTTCAGAACTAACATACAACTGCCAGACCTATTATAGTCTGTCTGTGTAGGTCTGGAGGGGGGCTGTTCTCCATTGCCATCAATTGGAGGCCATAGCACAGCCTTTCTTTATGGTCATGTACACCTGTCCTACTGGCTGAGGCTGTTGTTGGGTATGTGAGCCTCACTGACATGCATGTGTGTGTCCTATGGACACACATTTGGGCCACCACATGTACTGCAGTGGGATTTGTCACCTTGTCTAGTACTGCTTTCTTTGCTGACAACAGTATTTGCTATGGATTTCATGCTGCCCATATAGGTGTCCACTATCTGCTGCCATCTCATTCAGCCACCCGATTCTCTTGCATGCTCACATCCATACCATAGATACAACTAGCAGAACATACTACTCCATTCAGCAATTGATAGGAAGAGTGACTTATCTTCTGGCTCTGCCAGTATTGAGGATGGTGCTGGAGTGCTGACTATGTTGGATGCACATAGCACACTCCCTGTACATGGTAAAGCACAGGTAATGTCATGTTTGGCATCCCTTTTACTGTATGTACAAGTCAGAAAGAGGTTTCATTCCCAGGGTCTCTACCACATTAGTGTATGTGCTATGCGTTGCCTCTTTGCCAAAGCCTGGGCATACTGGGCATGCCTCCTTCTGCCTACATGGACAGGCTCTGGTTGTTCCTCCTCCAAGTCACTCTATGCCTGTGCTGGCCTTGGCAATTGTGGGGGGCTGTGTGGCCCTTACCTGTGGTGTTCCTGCTGCAGCTGTTTCCGCAGGATCATATTGTGTAGCATGGCACATACAATGAAAATTTGTGTACATGTAGCTGGAGAGTACTGCAAGGCTCCACATGATTTGTCCAAGCACTGGAACTGTGACTTGAGCATCCCAAACACATGCTCTATTATGATTCTGGTTTGTGCGTGTGCCTCATTATGGAGTTCTTGTTCGAGTGTGTCTGCATTTCTGATGGGTGTCATCAGCCACAGCTCCAGTGCGTAACCAGCATCCACCATAGTGTGGCCATATGGGATGTCCCCCTGCCAAATCTCTGGTACACTGTGCCATATGCCAGATGTGGGAGTCGTGATAGCTTTTAGGGCTGCCAGCACACACATTCAAGATAATGCCCTGGGCATTGCACATGACTTGACAGTTGATGGAGGGGAAGCCCTTGTGGTTTATGTAGACCCTACCCCACTCACCAGGTGGTACTTTGAAGTGCCTTTGTATGCAGTCTGTAGCACCCACTACCTCAATGTATTCTGCTATTTGGTGGAAGAGATGCCTATTGGTGGTCAACGCCTCATGGGTGTTTCGGAAATAAATGTGCTCACCAGCATGTGCTGACATGGCATCTAGGAACTGGTGGAGTACCCTGGATGCTGATGCCTGTGAGAATCCCATGATACCCCCAGTTGGCCTTTGGAAGGTACCTCTGGCTAGTATTCATAAGCCTGCACATACATTGTTATCCACTGGGATGAGATCTCCTCTGTTGGTTCTGTGTGTGAGGCATGGCCAGCACAGCTCAAAAATTTGCTGTAGGATGTCCCTGTCCACCCTATAGCACTCCACTATCTGCAGCTCTTGTAGCCCCTAGTAGGTTACCCTGGGTCTCTTCTCCTCACTGTGGGTTGGTCATCAGCATTTTCATCCTCACCAACCTCAGCCTCTTCCACATATTGATGTATGACAGCGACAGCAGACCCTATAATTTTGTTTGTTTTGTCAGGTAAAATTTCCCTGTCTGTGTACATCAGTGGTGTAGTTTGTGGGAAAAAACAGAGTGAAGGGTGTTTGCATAGTTTATAGTAGTGTGCTGGGCTGGGCTGCTGCCTACATAATTGGCTGCTTCTGATACATTTCACCTGCCAGCTATGCTAGTTCTCCTTGACTGCCTTTCTACTGCTGTTTTCCCTTCCCATTGCCTTCCCATTTAAGCAC
This sequence comes from Protopterus annectens, assembly GCF_019279795.1. NCBI lineage: Eukaryota > Metazoa > Chordata > Ceratodontiformes > Protopteridae > Protopterus > Protopterus annectens. Next base: position 1,226,925,396 of record NC_056733.1, read on the forward strand.
CGAGGAACGACATGCATAACCAGTGCTCAGATGTGAACAGTGCTGCTATTTCCTGTGTTTTTTTTGTTTAAAACCTGGCATGCTGCGTGCACACCCGTTTAGGCAATGTAAACACTGCTAGGCAGCCTCAGACACCCCCCCTTCCTTTGCTGTGCTTAGCTAAGGGCAAACACAGGCCACAGAGCTCCAATAAGCTTACAGCATGCATGACACTCCCCGTTATGAGGTCATCTACCTCTTATGCTTATACTATGGTGTTGCTGCACCTATACGGCTGGGTGCAAGCTAACACTGAGGGGAAATCTGTGATTCAGTATCAATCCCCTCATTTGCATAAAACTGACTGCTAATGCATGGTTACAAAACTGACACTAATCATTCCCCCTTAGCAACCACTATTCCATGTATTGTTGTCTTATGCATGCCTTTGACTTTTATGGCAGAATGCTGATTTGGATTTAAAAGCTTATTTCCAACGTTTTCCTTTTTTTCGGACCAATCCAGTTTGAGCACTACTGCCCTATGCTTAAATGGTCAAAATCGGCCAAAAAACATTATTTTTTATAATTTTGCAACTATTTTCCATGCCAATGGCCATATATTTGGCCATTGGCATGCCTACTACATTGAATACATGCTATCTTTTGAGCTGTCATGCGTCCGTTTTGTAATTTGCAGAAATGTATTGGGTTACTAACCAAATACATTTCTGCAGGTTACACTATTGCTGCACAGATGCCTGCCTGCTTCCCGGATCGCCAATTCACCTCATTTGCATGGTTTGCACCAGCAAATGGGGTAATTAGCATACAGGAGCTGTGTCCATGCAGGAATAATGTAGGAGTGATCATGTACGTCCCGGGACATCGTTCCTGGATCACTCGTCAGCCATGTTGCATGCAGAAGCTCTTGCACTATTCCTGCATGCCAGTCAGAGCTTGCTGAATCCCAGGGATTGTTTTTTTCTCTTTAAGTATACTTGCCTAATATGTGGAGCTTTTCTCCCTGGGCTTCTGCTGAAAATTGGAGAAACCACAGTTGAAACTTCCTGGTAAACAAGGAGAAATAAATAATAAGTTGGAAAAAAGCAAAGGCCTACTCTCCAGAAAGGGACTGAAAGAACTTGTACATTGCTCGGGAGAATTAATGTTGCAAGGACAATGATACTACCAATAATTCTCCAGCTACTCTACAGCATATAAAGCGACGCTAAGAACAAAAGACTGCAACAAATGCAAAAAAATATGCATGACTGGGTCAGTAAGGGCAATGGGGAAAGAGTTACCAAGACAAAATGAGAATGAATAGGGAACAAGAGAAAATGAGAATGAATACAGAAGGGGGGTGGTACCTCACATATTTCCCTATGTATGTACTGATATGTGGCATTATTCAATGGACAGAAACAGAAGAGAAGGAGTCTAAGTAAAACAGATTAAGAGAGATTGTAATATGGAGAAGCTTACTAAAGGACATGAAGTAAGCAGTAAAATAGATGATATGCACAAAGTGGGATGAAGGAAACTCAAAAGGACTTTGTGAAACAGAGGTATGAGGGTAAAGTGAGAGAAGAAAAACTTAGAAATCGGTAGGAGAAGTGGGAATGCATAAGAGGAAGATTTGATATATAGAGAGAAGGATGATGGGAAAAGATTTAAAAACAATCGAGGAGTTAACAGAGAAATACCAGAGGCCAAATGATGGAACTACATGGTAAATCAGAGAGACCTGGAAAAATACAGAGCAGAGACCAAGCAAAAGGAATAGTCAGGAAGGGAGAGAGGGCAAAACAGAGAGATGATGACACCTTGGAAGATGTGGAAGAGGTTAGGGAAGGGAAGGACCAAGAAGATCTACAAAGTTTTAAGGCAAAGAAGTGACAAGGTCAAAGAAGAAAGAATTGGAAAATAGAGGAAGGATGGAAATGAGCTGTTGGATACTGGCCAAAGACAATTCAGACAGTGAGACATGCCAAAAGTACATAAAGGGGGATCAAAGCCTGAGAAAACTTCATAGATTTATCTAATCCCCATGAGACTGGTTAAGGAAGGCTAAAAGGGAACTAGAATACCCTGGAGGTGTAAGGAGGAAGTGGTAAGAATAAAGCACATGTTCTCATACTGTTGGTGGGTGCAAGAAGTTTAGAAGAAGGCAGAAAAGAGTTGGGAAATATATTACAATAGCAGGCAGAACATACCTTGGAATTCTGAATATGGGGCATAAAGAAAGATTATAGCATCTCAAAAAAAGAGAACTGGGCATTATCAGACTATTGATTACAAAAATTAAAGCCATCATTACTGAAAATCTAAAGAGGACAACAATAGTAAAGGAGCATGAATTACACAAGAAGTTCGATGGGGAGAAGATGGCAAGCATTGACTAGAATGAGGAAATGAGGAAAGACAAGAAAAAAGGCAATGGGATGATGCATTACAATAGTACAAACGTAAAGAGCCTACCAGTAGGAAAGATGGGGAAACAAGGATCTGGTAGGAAATGAAGCAGCCAACCACTGATGAGATGGTAAACCATGCCCAAGGACTGCACATTAATGCAATATAAAGTATGAAGTCAATAATTAAAAACTGACAGAGTAGCCAGAGGAGTGCATAATGGTTGTTTTTATTTCTTCAACTGCCTCATTGGGATTGCCATAACTGATGCATTCCCATTACAAAATACCTCCAGTGTTACAAGGAGCAAAGCTGACATTTCTCTCCTCTATGCTTACATTTTTAGTGCATTAATAAATCAATAACAGCTTCTTAAAGTCACTTGTAAATAATCATTTTCCATGAACATTTTTCACTCTGCCAATACCAGCTTTCTAACTAGTTACCACAACTTCTGCAACATTCACTTGGTCTCTTAACAAGACAAAAAGTTAAGTACTAGGCTAACTGCACTAGTGGGCCATTTTAAGCCTAGCCAATTAACCTATATGAGAATCAAACCCTGTACTTTAAGACAAATATCTTAACCATTATGCCAACCACCTGACTTGGTTTTCTATGCTTGACTTCTATTTACTGTCAGTGGCAAATGCTTTGCTGATGTAACATCTAAAGAGTCTTTAATAAATCTGTCCATTCTGCCATTTTGCATCTCACATAGTCAACAAGTCATGTTTTTTCTTACCCTTCACATTACCACAGATCCTTAGGTTCCATTCTTCTGCTCTGTCTTCTAGTCCTCTGAGATGGTACTTAATGTATTCATCCACCTTAACTGTCTCTGCTGATTTTTGCTAGATCTCTGGCATTTGCTACTGAACTAGCTTAATCACTGCCTGTTAGCCTTGCAGACATTTGGGATCCTTAATAAAAGTAACTTGTCATATAATCATCAAATTTCATAGACCATTAAATATTGTCTCCCAGGCTGTTTGGTCAATTCACTCACATTCAATTGCAATACCTTCTTCATTTTTCAGGGTGGCAAATGTTGAGCATCATGGCAGTTTAATGTTGTCCCTTGAACTTGTTCCTCCTCAAAACATTTTGCTTCCTCTAAACAATCAACATTATATATGAATAATCCTTCACTAACACATTTATCCTTTCTTTTAATCAAAATCTCAACTCACTATTTCTAATACTTTTATTAAGTGGTTTGGACTCATGCTTGAGTGCAGTATCTTTAGAAAGTGACTTAACATCAAGTGGCGTTTGCATACTCTTTGGTTCATTGTTTGTTTCATCTGTTTCATCACTGTTTTATTACTATATAAGTCATTTGTGTGACAAACCTTTTATTAAATTTGGTACTGAAGTTAAAATGACAGATGCATTATTTAATAAGGAATCATCATCAGTATATTCCCTTGTTTAAATCTTCTGCTTGATGACAAGTAAAATATGCTTACCTAACTTATCTTCATTCTTCACTATCCTTGTTTTGGCCTGCTTAAATAGTCCCATTCTTATCTGCAAAGCAATATGTCTGCCTTTAATTCTTTTATCGGTTCTCACCCATCCATTTCTTCTCCAAATGCTTTGTTCTGCCTAAGAATCTAATCCTATTTGCTTTATACAATGAGAATATCTAGGCAAGCAATTATTCTTCCATGAAATCAACGTTGCCTTCACCTTCACAAGTTACCTTTCTCACCTGCTGCTTTTGATGACAATAGTTCAGACTCCATGGCTGGAATTATTGATTTTCCAAATCTCCTTCTGCACTTGGAGCTTTCTGAGCCTCTCTGCATCTGTCTTCGTTGCATTCTGTGTTGAACATTTGAATCTTTAACATGAACATTTTTTTTCTTGCTGTTTATTTCCATCTGTCACTTGACTTTGACTACTATTCCGTGCCTCCTTTTCAGAATAGAGCTTATATTAATGTCTACTCTCTGCAATCCCTGTTAGCCTCAAACTTAGTTCCGTATTTTTACTGTAAAGCTGCAAATACAGCAATTCACAAAACCACAAGAAAATAAAGTGAATCCAGTAGTGAACAACACATGTCAAAACTTGTACTCCTTTTCAAACATTTTTTGTATGGGACAATCCCACCACTATACTCCATAATGTGGGGCTGCAGACACCACACCCCTGTTTCTTGGTCATGAATTTATTAATTTATTATTTTCTCACATCCATAAATTTATCTAACCATTCATTTTTTTTACATTCTGTTAAGCACCTATTATTATCTAGCTTACCATCAGCTTGGTACACCATTACCATACCAGTTTCCTTTGACAACCAAACCGAGCCCTTGTACAGCCTGAGTTTCATCCATATGATCACAGAATTATGATGCACCATCATTACTGCATCCAAGCCAGAAGTCATTGAATTTCTGCAAACATAACTGGACCATTGTAATCAGATACAAATTGTATAGGACACCTGAGCTGTAACCATACCGCTCAACTGTGCAGATGTTCGCAGAATGTTCAGATTTTTGCCTCATATTTTTACTCGGTCCCACATAAAATTTTTGGGTTTCTGCCAGTCAGTGAGGATTGAAGTCACTAAACAATGACATACATTTGAATTTCAGACTTAATATCCTTCAGAAAATACAGGGAAACACAAATCATGTAATTCTAGCAACTTTCTATGTTTCTAAGAGCAATATTTAAAAGCTGTCCCTACTTTTGGGCCTTTGTCCCCCCATTACTTGAGGTTTTGTCGAGATTTCTTATGCTAAGTGGTTGAGAGGTATGGCTGTAACAATATTAACGATGTTAGGTCAGCCTTACATGGTCTGCTGCCTTCAATAAGGATTTGCTAATACTGAACACATTAGTCATATGATACTACATATAGGCAATCACAATGTGCCTTTTTCCATCCCATAATAGTCTGAAGGCTGCCTCAGTGCCACTGGATTTTATTTTTATATGTATTTATTTATTTTACCCTGAATGGTAACTTAAAATCAAACTTGATTTACTGAAAACCTCTTAAGCTCTTGTGTGCACATACTGATAAAAAGACTCATGTTGTACTGCAGTTGCTTGCCCCACCCAGTTAACAAACAAATATGCTACTTTACAAATTAGGTCACATGGCATAGCCCCCAAATCCCTACCATGTATACAGTGGAATGCCATTAAAACCACAAAATTACTATCTTGGTTTAGTGCTTTTTAATATAAAGGTCCCTTTGCAACCTTAACAGCGTTTGTTCCTATTTTAATTGATACAATGTACCGAAGGGTCTTTTCTTGATTTATTTTGCTCATTGCTTCTCTGCTATGGTAGGTCTGATCCTGCAAGTAGCTTATGCGATTGTGCTTTCTTAAGCATATAAGCAGATTTAAACGAGCACCTGAGGACACACAATTTATTTTCAAGTAAATTCATAAGATGGTTGTACTTTTAGTTACATCACCCCATAAACCCAATATTTCCTAAGTAAACTAATTTAAAAAGCTATGCCACTAGTAATGGAAGGTCAGCTCTCATATGACTGTTGTGTACTCTATTTAAGTGATGGAAACATACTGTGTCTCTTTAGTGGTACTGTCAGGGAAAGGTTTTTAATAAGGCAATGCCCATCCTTATTGATCTACTTAATGCTACCCCTGCCACTGCTCTTAACCCACCAACCCTATGCATTATCTTACTAAAAAAAACTTTTAATATCAGTACCACTAAACAGGACAGAGACACATATATACACATACATTTAATATACATAAGTACACATTCACATGCACACACATTCACACACACACACACACACACACACACACACACACACACACACACACACACACACACACACACACACACACACACACACTCACTTTCACATCTAATTTCAAAACTTTGGGTTTATACAAAAGTTACAGCAGTAACAGAAACCTCCACTTACCATGGCCACAAGCATATGCCATAAGGAAAGCATTTGATGTTGCTCCTTTTGTTGACTTCTGCAATTGACAATGGGTGCTTTCAACAAGTTCTGGCACTATAAATATCTGTTGGCAAGCAACGCAAGACATACACATGCACACACACACACAGATGTACCCCCCCCCACACACACACACACACACACACACAGGGACTACATCAACTGCTCATATCCCAGCTGCATGAAAACTACAGTCTCATAGCCAGGAGTTTCTGGTACAATGCCGCTCACATGAGCCGTCAGTTGTGCTCAAACTCAAATGATTTGAGATACATTTATTGAGTAGAAGGATAAAGCCCTGATGTACAGTCCAGTCAACCTGGGTTCAAGTAGTGTCTAGGGCACTTGATGGAGTGGCACGGTGGAAAGGGTGTGCCTGGCGGGTGTACCCATACCTGTTGGGAGGGCATTTGCTGAGGATACTCACAGAGGAGGTTTGTAAACAAAACAACAGTGTAGAAAGGTGAAGCATGACAATAACAGTAAAGCAAACAGCCTTCCATAGTGACACAGCCCCAGGATCAGAAGGGAATCACTAGTGTTGGCAAATAGGCCCAAATCCAGTAGGAAAAAAAAAAAAAAACAAGATGCAAAAATAGTCAGAAAGCTTGGCAAACAGGCAAATATCCAAATTACAAATCTTGCTCCAAGTACTACATGTATTTACTTGGACAAACACCAATAAAAGAGATAAAAAACATAAACCTGGTTAGGCAGTTTTGTCCCTAGTACTTGGGAAGTCTTCAGAAAAAAGATGATCATCTCATAGAGGGTGTGTGGTCCAAAGAGGGGAGTTGCCCTTGGATGCAACTGTCAAGTACAGGAGAGAGGGAAGAAGTAGATAGGGTATATAAATAACTCCCCAGGACAGATACAAAGGATAGCCAAGTCCTCAGGACATCGTCCCTAGCAATACTGGAGTTAAGTCCAGGGGTAGGAGATAAGCTGGTAGACCTGGTATGGAAAGGGGGCACAGGAGAGCCATACCAGTTAAATGATTTCCCAAGCAGGACAAAAAAAACCTGAAATATTTTTTTTTTGAAAACATGAGACAGCCATTCAGAGAGAAAACATTCATGTTAATGTCACATAAGTACATCAACCATGGGGAGGAAGAGGGTGGGGTGGATTTTAAGATTATGCTTTTAGGCAGTGAATGAGATGGGCTTTAGGATAAGGGAGCCTGTCATGAGATTTATAGTTAGGAAGCAAGTTTGTAATTTAAATTTAGGAAGCAGGAGGGGAATGTTATGTTTAGGGAGTGAGTGAGGAATTAGATGTATGGAGGTGCAATGTTTTAGAGTTTGAAAAAATGTCAAAGAATTTAGATTTAGGAAAGGAGAAGGCAGTTTTAGGTTTATGAAGTGATCACTGAATTTAGATTTAGGGAGGGAGAGTGGAGTTTTTGGGTTAGTGACTGAATAGACACTTTGTAAAATAAAATATTCAGCTTTACTTTAATCATTTAAGAATGCTGCATCACAGCTGATTTTTACACTTTTTCAGGAAGCCATTTTATTTCTATCCTTTCAAAAACAAAGTTCTAAATATTTTTACATTGACTAAAATTGTACTTCAGTTTCTCACTCAACATGTAATAACTCAATTCTGTCTGACAAATCTAAGTTCAAGACTTTCCATTTGCCCCCATGTCTCTCCGTTACTCAGCTTCTGGTTTCTTTAACCTGGTGAGCACCTCTCTCACTCTCCTTCTCTCTCAAAAGAGGCAAACATCTCTGTTTCAAATATTCCTTCTGCCCTAAGAAGCAAGCATTTCAGCATCTATATCCCTTTCTTTTATGGGAACTGGCAAGGTCCCCTCCATTGTGTATGAAGTACACGATTTCCTCCTATGACATTGCCAAAAACATTGTAGCTCCACATCATCCACAGCAACCTTTGGGGGATATATCTTCAAACTGCATCAGTTACATTACTGTAAACGTCCGTACTTCATCTGCTAACAGATTTTCTTTTACAAGGCATTGCCATTTGCTTTTGGACAGACTCCATGTGTACTTTGTTTATCCAATTAAAAAGTGCAATACTCTCCTTGCAGCACAAGTTCACAATATGGTTTATACTGAAAGTGCTTTGCATCTCTCGTACACTTATAAACTTTATTTTATTTTATTTATTTTTGGATCCAAATCACAGCTAGATCGCATTTTCAAAAGCTCTTTGCCTTCTTATCCATGTAAATAATCAGGCTTAGCAAAGCCAGGATGTTCTTAGTAGCTAAGTACATCCCTGGTGCCTCTTCTGTCCATATTTAGAACAAATACAACATCAGACATGAAGAAGACACCATTAAATAGTATTACTTTCTACTTAATTCATAAATATTTTTAAAATAATCAGGCGGTTAGTCTATAGCATAGGTCAGTACGTTTGTATCTATACACGAACTGGACTAAAAAAATACCCACCAAACATCAATAAAAATAAGTGACATTACTTGTCAGTCAAATAATAAGCTTTAAGGTATATGGGGTGTGGTCTTTATAGCTTAACTCATTTTGCCTAGTAGGCCTTCACTAAACAACTGCTTCACTGAAAGACCGGGACTGCTCTTGTGCATAGGCTGTGATAAAACACCACCAGGTATTATTAAATAGTTTTAACTATTATTTTCCATTTAATTCATGAACAATCAGTTATTTATACTATACAGCTTAGCCAGGAATGCCTAGTGTGCATTGAACAGCTAGCTTATCAGAGGCTGCTTTAGCCCTTCTTTTCAACTATTCGGGCTGAACTATCAGAGAAACTAAGTCAAATAACTTTATTCATATCTTGCCATTAATAATTAAATGTATTTACAGGCAACTGCATCCTCTTCTGCTTGTGTTCTAGGCTATAGTGCCAAAAGATATTCTTAGTTCTTAAAGACTGTTAGAGTTCTTTTATTGGCCTTTTAGCTTTTCTTAACATTCCCAATATTCCTTGAATAACAATTAGCTTTAAGCAGCCTGAGCTATTTTCTACAGCTAGACAAGGGGAAATACCAGCAAGTGCTATTTAAATAACTAATATAAACTTATTTTCATTATATAAACAAATTTAAAACCATTAGGTTTCTGTCTTTATAGGTCAGGTGAGTGGACATACTGTTACTTGAATTGCTAGCTATGTCAGTACCCTTCCTAGCCCTGCCTTGCAGCTGTTCTGGGCAAATAAATAAGCAAACCTCATTAAAACAACTCTGATATTGTTCTTCCCATTTTATAAATAATATTGTAATGCCATCTATTTATTTTTATAATCTAAGTAATAATTATCTATTCCTCTGCTGATGACCTTCCAGTAATGCAATAACTCTTTTATGCTTTTGTCCCCCACTGCCTGCTAACCATTAGCTCCCATGATACCTATTCATTCCCTATAGTGTGAGAGCCAGTCACAGGGGCTTTCTTTTCAACAGCCACCAGGAGTTTTTTTTTTTTTTTGTTATTCCGTAACCCAACAACATTTTGTGGTGGATGCATGCACCCACATCACTGTGAAGGCCTACTATACTGTCCCATGCATATGAGCCTGTGTGCTAATGATGGCTACTATCACCAGCTTGATAAACCCAGCCAATGTCTGTGGTTACAGCAAAATGACATTTGTACTCACTCCTTCCTTCTCCTACCTAACTCCTCTGGTGCTCAAAATACCAACCAGTCTTGGAACATGGTTCATAATCAAAGGTTTTATTCATCTATGCAAAAGAGCTGGGAAACTGCAAGACACAACACAAAAAGACATTTATATCAGAGTTGTAACTAGGATGTGATAAAGGAGATGGCTGTTCTGGGCACAAACTGCCAGAGGATGCAAACATCATGTACCAATGGTGTGCCAGTGCAGTGCAGGTTTCACAAATGAATGGTGATACAGCGTTACTGTATTTGTAGTCATTGCTGAGATGCTGAAGTACAAAATATGTGGTGATGTAACTTTAACACATCAGCAAACTGCTTGTTACATTAGTGGGAAGCAATTTGCTACAGACTCAGACAAAAAGTAGTTATTCCCTTTGAGCAAACTTTTGGGAATTTGTAGAGGTAACCTGATGACCTAGATATTGCTCTGCTATATATATATATATATATATATATATATATATATATATATATATATATATATATATATATACTGAATGCACACAAATTACATCAATTTCAATGCTTCTTTCCATGATCAGGTCATTCTACATTCCTCCTAATCACGATCACCACATCCCTTACAGTCTCACTAACTTAAGTGCTTACCTGGCAAGCTTAACCAAAGGCTCTTTTCTATGCTGGTGTCACCAGCTCTTTGTTCAAATCTATCTCAACTGGTTTCTGAGATAAGGGATTTCTTGACCACATCTATGTGATAAACCAGGAACAGGCATAGTTCAATGTGCAGTGACTTTCTACAAGCTACAAGATATTTCCTTAATACCTTCCTCCTCCTCTTATACCCCACTCTACTGCTTATTATTAATCATGTTGCTTGCACTCATGCTGTAACTGCGCTGCACATATGTGATGTTAGTGCTTTTGCCTCCTCCCTTTTGCCTTTTATATACCATTCATCTTCAGTTTACTTGCTTACTCTTAAATAGCAGTAGAACAGATGGCTACACAACTCTTCCTTACTTATTTACAGTTGAAAACCTCACATAGACATGACTTGCATGTGTACTGTTTAAACTGTTGTACCTAACAATAATCAGTAATATTTAATATGTTTTATAAAACAATAATGCAATTAAGGACAGATATAATGTCCACTGGCTTTTGCATTAAAATATAGCTTTAGTGCTTTGACTTACTGTGAATTATTGTTTATCTAGACTATATTTAAAGATGACTGTTGCACAAAACACAAATGTACACTATCCTTGGCAAGTATATAACACTGTTATTTATGTCAAATAAATACTAAAAATAAACAGCAGTTTTTTATAATTACACCTGGACCAGTATCATAGATGTTAAAGTGAAGGATTACCAACTGGTACACTTGAGTTCAAAACCTAGTTGGTACACAACTGGGCAACAGCAATATATATGTGGAAGAAAGGCCTGACAATCTACTTCTGTAATATGCCATGAAAATCCAATGGGACATACAATAGAGTCCCCATGAGTTGATTTTTGACTCAAGGGTATCGAACTTGACTTTTATAAAACTTGTGCACTATATCACAATTGCTGCTTCATATTTTGTTTTCTTTATAAAAATCATTGAATATAAATTATTTGCAGGCTACAGCTACACAACACTTTGCAGAATGGAACAGTTTCTATTACACACGTAAATGAGCAGTTTAGTTTTTAAAACTCATGAATTATTTCAAGTACATGTAACAGTGATGCCTGTTGTGATTGTAGAAAGTGACAGAAGTGGAAAGAATTGATTGCGTCAACAGAACTGAATCAATCACTTCAGCCTGCTCATTCAGGTACTGCTGTGACATAATTATTTAATCACCTTCTACTTATCAAGAGCTCGTTTCATTATGCCTGATTTATTTTACCCTGCAGTGCCCCATATGCACTCATCAGTAATACATTAATTACTGAACTGACAGGGAGAAGGGGAAGAGAAATCTGTCACTGTCTCTCCTACTTAAATGAAAAAAGAAGACTTAATGATAGGCAGCTGCTCTAAATGCAGTGTCTGCAGAAGTGTAATGCATGCAATCATTTTATAATACTTTGTACAACTACAAACTTCAGTCAGTGACCCCCCCCCCCCCATTTGAAATACCTACTAATGTAATGGCAGGGAAATGTTTCTGCCATTATGTTGCACACATTGTAATTTGCCACTACATGAGTAAAATCTGTACATAATGAAAAAGTTCCTTAGAACAAGTGAGCTGGACTTGGTACTTTACGTTTATTATATTGTGTACAATATTTATGAAAGTTTGCACAAATGTAAACTTCTTCTGTGTTACATACACAACTATTGCCAATAATAATGAGAAATGTTGTGTCCCCCAACATGTAACATCTCATGATGGTCACCGTGCATGAATGGACTTGGGAAAGATAAGAAAAGCAGCAGTCAGACAAACTATTCTGAATAAACTTCAAGTTTTAGTTACTCTTCGCAACATATTTCACAAAATGATACCATTCATGAGGGAAAGACTTGATGACAGCAGTGAATTACTGTGTATAAGACACAAACTTGGCAAGACTATATTAAATGTGACAAAATTAATTTAATTTCCTTTAGCATATCGTTACTATTGCTAAGTCAACACCTGTCTGTTATTACAAAGCATCACGTAACTATTTGAAGTAACTGCATCATCTGAAAACTGCAGCAGTTAAAATAGTTTCTAGTGTGTAATGAAAATATTTTTCAAAAGCTTTAGGACAAGAAAAATACATGCAGTCAACCGGATGTCTATGCAGAGAAAATGGACATGGAAGTTGAATATATTAGTCTAAATAGTGCGATGGGAAAGGCCTCTCGAAGAGGAAGTATGAGGGGATTTGTATGTAGCCCATCCATGCTATTTTTTGGGAGGATGGTGCTTTGTCTCTCTCCAAGCCAGCTACACATCAGTCCCTCCCCCAGCGGGATTAGAGTGTATCCCTATTGTAATTCTGATCATAGCTGCGAGACCTAAACTTACAAAATAAAACCTGTAAGACTGTAAGAGATCAGTAAATAGCAGCAATCACTGTTCTCCTTCAAAGTTTTGTTTTTCTTTTGGAACCTGCAAGCATCCCTGCACCTTTCAATATAGGAAGCAGCACCCCAACACCCCTGTTACTTATAGGAAGTTGCACCCAAACACCCCTGTTACTTACAGGAAGCTGCACATTGACACCCCTGTTGCTTATACTTACTAACTCTGAGACTGTCTAACCTCAGAGAAAAGGAAATACTCCTAAACACACATTCAGCCTCACTATTACAGTACACACACTGACAATTCTTGGGCTTTACAATTGTTAAGGACAGGAGCAGATTCACTGCCCCATTACAAAAGTCCTCTCTGACAACTCTAGTGAGGATGCCTGCTAAGCAGAGAGGAAACTGAATTCAGGCAGCCATGGAGGTTGACAATTCCCCTGACGTGCACCTTTCCTTCTGCTGTGCTTCCAGTCAGGGCTTAAACTTTATCACAATGGCCTGAACATCTGGAATCATCTATGCAGAACAAGAATAACTTTTTTAAGAGTGCACTGCAACTGCTCCAGGCCACAGGATGACTTGGCTACCCCATCCCTGGAATCCATACTTTATTGCATCCTGGCTTATGCAAAGGCCTACAATACATCCTCATGCATTTGCATGCTTCAGCATAATTGTTTATGAAAGTTACACATGTCTTGGCTTAGAAGAATCATTCTCAGATTATGGGCCAATTTAACAGTAAGCAATACACAGATGCCTGCAAATTATTTTGGTAATGTAACAAGTCAGGTTGCCCCCACTCTCACACACACACACACACACACACACACACACACACACACACACACACGCACATTGGGTTGTGGACTTCATGTGAAGAAGTATACAGGAGGTTCCTAGGGTCATAGGTAAGTACTAGGCTAGCTGCCTTTGTGGGCTATTTTAAGCCTAGCTAATTTCCCTTTCTGTGCTTAAAATAACCTACCCCATTTGGTTATAGACTTTCCTTACCCTTCCCATGGTGAATAATATAGCAATAACCCACGCCTGGGTGTGGGTAATGCGGGATTTAACCACGGTTGGCGTGGTTTGGTCCCGAGGGTGAAGCCCTCGGAACCAAACAAAGACAACCGTGGTTAAATCCCGCATTACCCACACCCAGAAGTGAGTTATTATATTAATGACATTATTTAAGAAAAGAAATAATTACTTTTCTTAAATAATGGCATTGTATAATCTCTTTGCTGCCCTTCCGCGGCTGTCTGGTATTCATGGCAGTTCTGATGTACTGTGCATGCCTCGCAGTACATCAGAGCTGTGGGCAAAAGCAACGGAGAACGCAAGATCTCCGTTGCTTTTTGCTGTCTCGCTATGTTAAATGGGTTTAACATAGCAAGACAGCTTTAAAATAAGCAACGGAGATATCCGTTACTTATTTTAAAGCTGTCTCGCTATGTTAAACCCATTTAATATAGCGAGACAGGTTTAAAAGCAACGGAGATCGCAAGATCTCCGTTGCTTACATTGTGTCGCTATGTTAAAGGAGTTTAACATAGCGAGACAGCTTTAAAAAAAGCAACGGAGATCTGCATTGCTTTTTTTAAACCTGTATCGCTATGTTAAACTCTTTTAACATAGCGAGAATGTTATACTAACGGAAAAAATCCGGGCGACCGGACCTTATTCCGTTAGTATATTGAGGGATTTACAACGGGCACGCTGGTTGGGCTGGCCAATCAGCATGCACGTTTTAGAGGAGGAATTGTATAATTGTATATTACTACTAATGAGAATAACAGGGATCAAATCTACTTACAGCTTAAGACTTACAGTAATTGTGATACTTAAAGTTCTTCTGTGACCTCATACTTTTAATGATGATCTCTAATCAAATGCACTTCTGTAGCAGATCCACATGGTTATACCTATCTGCTTATAAATTGTAAGGCTTTCTTGTGCTAAATTCCTTGTTAGTAAGAAAGGAATGAGGACTTACTACACTGATATTAGAACATGATGTGAGAAATAAAACATATTGCACAGAGATATTTGTAAGTTAAACAAAACAATAAATGGCAATAAGACTGAGCATCATTTATCTTCCCCTCCCAAGGTGCAACAAGTACTGAATTATTAGAATTAGTAAACAAATAATGGCATAAAGGTACACAAATGGAAACTTTGTGGAAAATTTGAAAGAGAAACTTGCACAGAAATTTCATTTTGTAACTGAACATAAACTGTACTTTAGTCTGGCTTACTATCTAAACAGACTCAGGAATGTCAGCCAGTATTATCTAATGAATGTTACTCTCTCATTCAGCACAAAAACAATATACTTTTTATTAATCTGGCATCATAAACGTTAGAGCAATAAAGTGAAAATGAGAATGCACTGCCTAGAAGGTCATTATAACTTAATGGAAAGCTACAAAAATGAATTGACTTTCCCTTGAAGTTTGATAAAGAATGAGCTTCAGTATCATTTTAATGATGTCATGATAAGTACAAATGTTTATGGCTGGTAAATGTCAATGAGCTGCAAGCCACATTCAAGACAAACTGCCTTATTACTTTATGCAGACATGCAGCAATGAATGGCAATACATATTCAGGCACTTTTGGACATAAAACCATGTACAGTCAATGACACATGCAAAAGTCTGCATATCTTTGTCAAGATATTACCATACACAGTGTGATTTCAAAAAACATTTTGATGTAAAGGAGCACAGTGTTTTCAGGCATAAACATTTTGGATGTATTAGATCCTATATTGTTCTGCATTACATTCTATATTGCAGCCAAATCTATTGGTTTCAGAACAGAACAGTACATTACAGTAACAGTCATGTTTTTATCTGAATTCTGGCCTGCAGTTCTCATTAAATGGTTATGTTTCTAAAAAAAAATAAGCAGTTTTTCTTCCTGATAGTACATCCCTGTAGTTCCTGACCAGCAAAGCAAAACAGTCATGAAATGAGCTTTGACAATTTTTGGAGGGGAGTGAGATTTAAGAGAAGGCAGGAATTCAGCACTGTATGTAATGCTGGATTGATGATAGTTATACAAAAAAACAAATAGAAAAACATGTGATGTATAATGTTTGCAACTAGGAACATGCCAATATTGTTTTATTTATTTTATATAAATGCATGTTTGCTATGTCTTTAAGTGAGAATTCAATACAGGTGTTAAAAAATATAGCTTCCCAGGTGAAAGATAGACATAAGCGCTTCTTCAGTTATGTCAGAAACCTCAAAGGCAGCTCAAAGCAAAATGATGGACTGATGTTAATGGTGCCAAATTCACTAAACAAACATGTTAGTGAACAAATTCATTTTCAGATTTACCCCCATTTCAACCTAACTATCCCCAAGACATACCTTCATTATTCTATAACTATAACTAGGGAGCATGCCCTGGCTGCACTTGCTAAGACCATGAACACGACCCAATGTCATCCTGGGATGCTTCCTGAACAGTCTAAAACATAACTTACCATATTTCCTAGACTCATTATTTAATTATAGTGTTAAAACAAGATTTTTACAATGAGAATGGAGGACTGCATTGGTCATCTCCCTTCATAAGGGAAGACCTTCAACAGATCCTGGGAACTACAGTCACATTAGTCTGACTAGTCTTATTTGCAAAGCCATGGAAAGAATTACCATTGAAAAATTATTTTCATTGTCAAAGTCCTAGCTGAGTGTAATCTGTTTTGTTATACCTTGTTGTCTATATGTGGAGCTTTTCTCCCCGGGCCTCTGCTGAAAATGGAAATATATCCAGTTAGACTAGCCCGGTTAACAAATGTAAAATAAAAAATAAATAAAATAAATAAAATTATCAACAAGGCCATAGGAGACCTCCAGACACTGGATCCATCCCAGTTTGACTTTATCAAGGGAAGGTCATGCTTACTGATCCATGTGGTTGAAAATGTCACTAAGAGAATGTAAGAGGGAAAATCAATGCATACTGTCTACTTAGATCTGGCTAGAGCATTAGATGCAATACCCAACTCAGACATTGCCAATAAATATATGGAAGTAGGCATACACCCCTTCATAATACAATGGATAGCTAGCTGGCTCATGGATAAGACCAATGAAGTTAGGATCAGAGGCCACCCCTACAAAGAAGCAGGTCACCAGTGGAATCTATCAGGTCCCTGTGCTAGTCCCGCTCCTTTTTGACATCTTCTTTTCGGAGATCAAAGTCTACATAAAAGGCTTCTGACTGGCCAAGCTCACAGATAATTGCAAACATGAAGCAGTCATTGAATCCCACAAGATGAAAACACCCTTCAGGAAGGTCTAATACAGACAAATGCTTGGTGCCAAAGTCATAGCTTAAAACTCAATATCAAGAAATGCATTATAGCAACTTTTAGGCAAGTCTACCACCGCAGGTAACAATGTCATCAATAAAACACCCCCAAAAGTTGATTCACTAGTAAGGGATTTGGGAACTCATATAGATAGTAACCTAACCTTTGACCAGCAAATGTACAAGGTAGCAAGAAAATCCTTCTATGTTGCTCAACTTATAACTAAGGGCAGGGCTTCTAGGTCCAAAGAGGTCATAGTACCACTGTACGTGGCCCTCATCAGACTCATCATAGAGTGGAATGTCCCCTTTGCTATGTACCTGACCAGGCACATGCACCAACTGGAATGTCTACAAAGGTTCCTTAAAAAAGGAATACAGAGACTAAACACAATGTGTGATGGGCAGAGGCAGTCAGTAAATCACCCCCGAATAGATCTAATTTGAAGGTCACTTTTTGGTTACAAGGCTAGGCATATAGGGCCCTAGTGCTTTTTAACCTAGCATGATTTAACGAAGCCGTGAAATCTTCATCATTTCCTGAAACTTCACCAATCAATAAAATGCCTCAATTAAAGTTGATGCACGTGAAAATGTGTAACGTCCTTTGAGATTCACATTTAATAATGATTCCATTTTGAAATATTGTGATATATGAAAAAAATACTTTTAACTTTTTCATTTCTTTTCTACTTTCGTTATTACTACAGTGATATGCTGATCACTGAAAAGATATGTGTCATCATAAACTTTCAATAAAGTCACTTTCATATTCTGTTTGTAATATTACTGTTATTACCATAGCAACGTGTTTTCGTATAAAAGAGTATCAATAGAAAACAAGGGGAATTATTTAGAAGCAGATGACAATCAGAGGGCTACCAGAGATGACATTCAAAGGCCCATTTTCTTCCAAGATAATTTAGAAACACATGTGCTTCCTCTTTGAAAATATATTTTTCCCTCTACATAGGTAAAAATAAAGTATCTCTCCATGTGCACACACATAAATATTCACTGACTATAACAGTGGTTTTATAACTCTATAAATTTAGATGACTGCAGCAGACTATGCTTTGTGCCACATAAATGAATTTGAAAATGCATTTTCTATTTTTCAACGTATACTACTTTGCTAATCTGTTTTTTTAATAATCAATGTTTTTAAACATTTTTATTAATTTTCTTATCGCAGAAAAATACAAAGAGGTACATGCTGTTTTAGATAGGTCTAGATACTTGTACAAAATGTATGTATCACCAATATTGCTGACTTGTTTGAGAAAATGATTACTAGCGATTATGATACCCCGTAGAGAAAGGAAGAACTATTTTGACATGTAGAGATAAGAAATAGAAGCATATATCTAGTCTGGTGTCAGTGGATAAAGATTTCTGAAAAGAAACGTATGCCTCGGGAGTCAATAAATGAATTTCACCAAGCAGGAACAGTGTAGCCGCTCCTGCATGGAATATGGCCACTGAGTGATCCAGTAAACTACTGGTTTGATGTGTATGAGCGTGCCTACAGTATTCCTGCACAGACACCACTGCCTAATGCTAATTACCTCATTTGCTGGTGAAAACTATGCAAATTAGGTGAATTAGTGATTCAGCAAGCAGGCAGGTATCTGTACTAGAATAGTGTTAGTTGAAGAAATGTATTCGGCTACTATCCGAATACATTTCTGCAAAAATGAAAATGGAGGCATGACAAATACTCTTTAGGCATGCCAATAGCCAAATATATGGCCATTGCCATGGCTGTTTAAGCATAAGGCAGCGGCTCGCAATCAGGATTGTGCCAAAAAAAAAATGTGAAAACTCAATTTTAAGGGAAATCTGCATTTTGCTATTATAGTCTATGGCATGCAGAATCAAAACAATAGCGGGAACATTGGCTGTCAAGGGGAAAGGCTCTGGGGTAGTGCAGTAACTATGGACTAAGGCAGTGGGGTATGCAAATGAGGGGAAATTTATTGAATCACAAAAATCTTCTAAGTGCCAAACTGCAACTAACCATGTTGGTGCTATAGCACGATCGTGTAAGTAGAAGGCGCAACAGATGAAAAGGGGGAGTGTCATTCATGGTGTAAGCACATTGGAGCCCTATGGCACACAGATAAGGTTAGCTAAGCACAGCTAAGCAAGGGGATGTGTCTGAGGCTGTATTGACTTATTTCGTGAAATGAAGAGCATGTTCGCATCCAGGGATGGCCGTCTCTTTATGTTTACATTAGCTAAACAGATCTGCACGACATGCACATGGTCTAAAACAAACAAACAAAAAAAATGGAAATAGCAGGACTGTTTACATTTGGGCAGCGGGCTTTGGTGCTTAAAAGGGAAGGAAATGTGAAGGGAAAAAAAGGAATAAGGGAATATAGCAGAATAAAAGCAATCAAGTACAAATTACATAGTTAGCAGGTGGAATGCATCATAGTCAGCCAATCATACAGGCAGCATCTGCAGCACAACAGTATAAACTATGGAAACACGGATAAAAGAACAAACAACAGCTCAGAGCGTGTAATGCCACAATAAAGGCAAATAAAAAATTAGCGCTTTCTTTCACTTTATTTAAAACGTGAACTTCTTCAGAAAAAGACAAAGTGCCCTCCCAAACACTTGTCTTTTAAATGTACCATACACGATGTGATGTCATAATTCATCCATTTACAAAAAATACATTTAATATCCTTTTGAGTATCTTTTTTTAAAAATAATTGTAGAATCTATTGGTAATATATGTATTAAAATTAGTGAGCTAGATTTATAAAATATAAAAATATATATAATGTACTTAATCATACACTTATTAACCTACACTTATAAGTCAAAGGTAGAAAAATGCAACAAAATGACTATTAGTGTAGGTTTTACTTAAACAAAATACATTACAATGTGTGTATATATGTACATATACCTAAACCTTAGTGAATACATATGGACATGTATGCAAATATGTATACACAAGTACATCCATATAAAACCAGAAAAATATAGGCTTAAATGTGTAGCCTTATATATAAAATAGATATTGACACAATATATAATACAAATTAAGCCTAAACTACATAATGATACATGACACTAAATACATTAGACCTAAATGAAACTACTAGGGACTTTCTGATAATCCTACCTTGGTCACTAAATGGAATGCCACTAATAAGTGTCAACCAATGCAATGAGAAAAACATTATTTAGTGTGTCACAAAATATCAATACAAGTGTTATATACAAACTACAGATGCTCTTTCCCTCATTTTACTTATATAGCAAAAAGCATTTAATATTGATCATTTCATTAAGACCTGGTAATTCATCAGCACCCAATAATAATTGCCAAAGGGCTTCCTTTTGTTCTAATCTATTATTAACATCACCCATGAATAAACCTTTCTCTACAAAATCCAGGATGAAAAATTCAAACTTTTTAAATTCTCTACATACTAAGGCATGTCTTGCTAAAGCATTATTTTTATCTTTGTTTTTTATAGCCAAAACATGTTCATAAATTCTGCGTCTTAAAGCTCGAATCGTTTTACCTACATAATAACATTCACAAGACACACAGGAAGCTAAATAAACAACATAATCACTATGGCAATTAAAGTACTTTTGAGCCCAGAAAGTTCTTTTTATATGTTTAAAAGTAACAAAAGACGTATTACTTAAAAACCTACATTGTCTACAGTTTGTACAGGCAAAAGTGCCTTTTTTGGTGATTAATTCTCTAGTCCTAAAATGTGATGACAAATCTCCTTTATCCAAAATCATTTTGATGTTCTTGACCGTTTTATAAGAGAATATTGGTCTCATTCCTAGACAGTCTACCAAGTCCTTATTACCCAAAACTATTCTCCAATTTTTCTCCATGATGTTCTTAATCTCCCATAGTTCATTCACTATAGGGAGTGGGAATGCTGTATAAAACGGGTACAAATCTTGCTCTTTCTTGTCTCTGATAGAGATCTCATTTTCTTGTAGTACTATTCTTGGTTGTTCCACTAATAAGTCATTAGCTAACAAAATAGGTTTAGCTACACCTTCCCTTAGTCTTGTCACTTCTTTTTCTAGCTTTTTAATCCAATTTTTGTTGTAACCCCTTAGAACAAACATATTTCTCAGGATGACTAATTCATCTTGATATACTTTATCATCTGTAGTCAGTCTACTTAGCCTAATCATCTGCCCCTTCACTACACTTTTTTTCATATGTTGGGGATGAAGGCTATCTTTATGGAGGTACTGATTAGTGAAACATGATTTCCTAAAAATCTTGCTTGAAATTTTGTTGTTAACCTGATCTATATATAGATGTAAATCTAAAAAATTAATGTCTCTACCAAAATTTCCCAATTTGAAATGTAAAAAACTCGTAGTGTTATTTAAATCAGTAATCATGTCACTAAATTCCCATAACTCACCCTTCCATAAGAAAAACAAATCATCTATGTACCTAAAGTACATTTGGACTTTCTCAAAACTTGGGTGGTGTTTCAGGAATCTCTGTTCCCAATTAGACATCACTATATTAGCAAAGGCCGGGGCTACTCTAGCCCCCATCGCTACTCCTGATGTTTGCTTATACAGCACTTTGTTGAATTTGAAAAAATTATTATCTAGTATAATGTCCATGAGGGAACATAAGGTATTGACCCTATTACCACTCATCTCAGTGTTGTGTACTAGATAATCTCTCATAAATTCTATCCCTTCCACTTGATCGATGGAAGTATATAAACTCTTAACGTCCAAAGTGGCAAAATTCACATCCTTTTCTATTGTCAAAACTTTTCCCAAAATTTCAAGAAGTTGCCAGGAATCCCTAAGAAAAAATTTGGCTTTCTGTGCCACTGGATTTAGAATACTGTCCAGCCAAATTGATATATTCTCAGTTTTTGAATTCTTGGCTGAGACTATTGGTCTAAAGGTTAATTCTTCCAAACCATATTGTAGTTTGGGAATACCAAAAAAGCAAGCCATTAGGGGATGCTCTATAAGAAGGAAACCATAGTCATTTTTCTCAATTTCACCCTGACAGAACATATCAAATAGTAGGACATCAATTTTTCTAAAACTGACTCTCACAAATTCCATAGTAACTTGACAATAATTCGCAGTGTCTTTTAACATATCTAATATTCCCCTATTATAGTCAGTAGTATTCATGACTATAATCTTTCCCCCTTTATCTGCTTTCATGATTCTAACTTCACTGTTCTCTGATAACTCTTTTATAGCATCATTTTCAATTGTATTCAAATTGTTATATTGAACAGAGTTAGGAATTTCTCTGAATTCTTTCTCACATAAACTCTGAAAGATTTGCAGTGTGTTAATCAGGGGGAGGTTGAAAGTACTAGGTTTAGTAGGCAGATTATTCTTAGACGGCCTACTATCAGTAATGTCCTTAAGAATATACTTCAAATTCAATTTGCGTAAATATAACCTAAAATCAACCAACAGCCTACTTATTACCACCCTGTTTTGTGGAATAAAAGTAAAACCTTTGGTTAATATGTTATATACATTTTCAGACAAGATTACATCACTTAAATTAATGACATTCACAGTATAGTCATTGTCCTTGTGAGATGTAATCACCATCTCTTTTTGTTTTTGCCCTTCATTTTCTTTTTTTGTTGTGTGGAATTGTACCACCTTGTAGTCCTTTTCTCCTGTACCCTTTGTTGGTGAAAAGGGACATTTGGCTGGCTATGTTGCTGGCTTGCGACCTCGGCATAACTAGAACTAGTCGCAGCCCCTACATTGATGTCAGCACTACTAGAGTTAACATTAGTAACACCAGGTAGTTGTTGTACCTTGTCCCTTATACCCTCCGGATCCATTTCTGGGTTCGGAGAAATGCCATCAACCAATTCACTATTAGAGTGCCTAAGCCTCTCAGGTATTCTATTAGAAGCCTCTGGAACAACAGGAATATTTGTTGATGGAACACTAGTAGTATTATTAGGAGGAGCTACAACACTTATATAGGCTCTGTTGGAATCATAAGTCTTAATGTCCCTTGCAAGTTTATGTTGTTTTCTAAGAATAATAGTAGTCCGATGTTTGTCAACCTTGGCCTCTATCCCATTATATAACATAGCCAGTTCTTGAAAACAACTGTTCTTCTTAATAGATTCGTCCAACTCCTTAATTCCCGACTTTACTTTGTTAATTTCGACTTCGTAATGTTTGACTAGAATGCCCATCATTGCTAAACCAGCATCATTGTACACTTTGATTATCATTTTAGACAGAGTGTCGCCAGGTTCAACACAATTGGGAAACTTAGCAGTTCGCAGACCTTGTGTGACAACCCCACGCTGAATACACTCATTTAAGTACTGTATCTCTAACTCTAGTGTGACGTACTTAAACACTAGTCTTTCAAGATCAAAAATAAGCTTTTTGCAAGATTTTACATTATTAATGTCAATATTGTACTCACTTGATGTCCGGTTCATTGAACTGCTTTTTAAATCCTTGAACGGATTTTTGACCTCTTTACAAACGTAACCCCAGATGTTATTAACGGATAAAATCCTCGTGTCTCCATTATTATCCAAATTGTTGGTGTTTGCCGAAAGGTTAGCAGCTACCAGCACTTGTGGATGACGTAAAACGCCTTCCACATCTTTCCTTTTAACTCTTTCAATACTGTCTCGTTTAGAGTTATCTTGAAGACAATTATACACTATCTTCGTGATAGTGTGTAGAAGTTCTACATCCACATCCTTGTTGACCATCTGCTCTTCAGCACGATCGGCCCCCGGTGTGGAATGGATAGTTAGGTTCAATAACTCGTCCTGGGAGGAAGCCTCTGTAGACATAGCACGCAGATCGCTGTGAACTGGCAGATATGAAAGTACGGACTGACCGCAAACCGGATAAAAGAACAAACAACAGCTCAGAGCGTGTAATGCCACAATAAAGACAAATAAAAAATTAGTGCTTTCTTTCACTTTATTTAAAACGTGAACTTCTTCAGAAAAAGACAAAGTGCCCACCCAAACACTTGTCTTTTAAATGTACCATACAGGATGTGATGTCATAATTCATCCATTTACAAAAAATACATTTAATATCCTTTTGAGTATATTTTTTTAACCAATATTCTCTTATAAAACGGTCAAGAACATCAAAATGATTTTGGATAAAGGAGATTTGTCATCACATTTTAGGACTAGAGAATTAATCACCAAAAAAGGCACTTTTGCCTGTACAAACTGTAGACAATGTAGGTTTTTAAGTAATACGTCTTTTGTTACTTTTAAACATATAAAAAAAACTTTCTGGGCTCAAAAGTACTTTAATTGCCATAGTGATTATGTTGTTTATTTAGCTTCCTGTGTGTCTTGTGAATGTTATTATGTAGGTAAAACGATTCGAGCTTTAAGACGCAGAATTTATGAACATGTTTTGGCTATAAAAAACAAAGATAAAAATAATGCTTTAGCGAGACATGCCTTAGTATGTAGAGAATTTAAAAAGTTTGAATTTTTCATCCTGGATTTTGTAGAGAAAGGTTTATTCATGGGTGATGTTAATAATAGATTAGAACAGAAGGAAGCCCTTTGGCAATTATTATTGGGTGCTGATGAATTACCAGGTCTTAATGAAATGATCAATATTAAATGCTTTTTGCTATATAAGTAAAATGAGGGAGAGAACATCTGTAGTTTGTATATAACACTTGTATTGATATTTTGTGACACACTAAATAATGTTTTTCTCATTGCATTGGTTGACACTTATTAGTGGCATTCCATTTAGTGACCAAGGTAGGATTATCAGAAAGTCCCTAGTAGTTTCATTTAGGTCTAATGTATTCAGTGTCATGTATCATTATGTAGTTTAGGCTTAATTTGTATTATATATTGTGTCAATATCTATTTTATATATAAGGCTACACATTTAAGCCTATATTTTTCTGGTTTTATATGGATGTACTTGTGTATACATATTTGCATACATGTCCATATGTATTCACTAAGGTTTAGGTATATGTACATATATACACACATTGTAATGTATTTTGTTTAAGTAAAACCTACACTAATAGTCATTTTGTTGCATTTTTCTACCTTTGACTTATAAGTGTAGGTTAATAAGTGTATGATTAAGTACATTATATATATTTTTATATTTTATAAATCTAGCTCACTAATTTTAATACATATATTACCAATAGATTCTACAATTATTTTTAAAAAAAGATACTCAAAAGGATATTAAATGTATTTTTTGTAAATGGATGAATTATGACATCACATCCTGTATGGTACATTTAAAAGACAAGTGTTTGGGAGGGCACTTTGTCTTTTTCTGCAGAAGTTCACGTTTTAAATAAAGTGAAAGAAAGCGCTAATTTTTTATTTGCCTTTATTGTGGCATTACACGCTCTGAGCTGTTGTTTGTTCTTTTATCCGGTTTGCGGTCAGTCCGTACTTTCAACTATGGAAACACCTTACAGTCTGTTTTTTACCACAAACTCTGCACCATTGGTGTATACATGCAGGGAAATTTTAAATGGAAAAAATGTTAGGGTCTGGGCTTTGATCCATCAGTATGTGCTAGAGGTTGAGGGCAGAGAGGAGGATAATGCTGACAACCACCACAGACCGAGGAGGAGGAGAAGAGTGCTCAGACCCAGGGTAACCTACCAAGGGCGACATGATCTGGAGTTAGTAGAGTGCTACAGGATGGGCAGAGACATACTTCAGCAAATTACTGAGCTGTGCCAGCCTCAACTCAGACCTAGAGCCAACAGAGGGCAACCCATCCCAGTGGATACCAAGGTATGTGTAGCCTTAAGAATTCTAGCTACAGGTACTTTCCAAAGACCTACTGGGGACATCATGGGGGTCTCACAGACATTTGAATCCAGGGTACTCCACCAGTGCCTGGATGCCTGTTCCAGTGAGCACATTTACTTCCCCAACATCCCTGAGGAGAGGACCAGTAATATGTGTCTCTACTACCATGTAGCAGAATACCCAGAGGCACTGGGTGCCATAGACTGCATGCACATTCACATCAAAGCACCACTCAGTGAACAGGGTAGTGTCTACATAAACCACAAGAGATTCCTCTCCATCAACTGCCAGGTTGTGTGCAATGCCCAGGGCATTATCATGATTGTGTGTGGTGGCAGCCCTGGAAGCTGTCACGACTCTCACATCTGGCATTTGTCACAGCTGTACCAGGCATTTGTCAGTGGCGCATCCTGTATGGCCATCTGGTGGGGGATGCTGGCTATACACTGGAGCCGTGGATGATGACACCCATCAGAAATGCACACATAACCACACAAGAATGCCAGAATGAAGCACATGCACAAATCAGGATCATTATAGAGCATGTTTTTGGGATGCTTAAGTCACGGTTCCACTGCATTGACATATCTCTTGGAGCCTTGCAGTACTCTCCAGCCACATGTGCACACATGTTCATAGTATGTGCCATGCTAAACAATATGATCCTGCAGAAACAGCTGCAGCAGGAACAGCACTGGGAAGGGCCAGACAGCCCACCACCATTGCCAAGGTCCCCACAGGCACAGACAGACTCAGATGAGGAGGCCCCTGAGCCTGGTCCTGTAGGCAGATATAGGCATGCCCAGTCTGCTCAGCCTTGGCAAAGAGGCAACACATAGCACACACACTGACACTGTAGGGACCCAAGGACTGACACCTTTCTCTGACTCTCATACATAGTAAAATGGATGACACACACATCACATTACCTGTAACTTACCATTTATAGGCAGTGTATTGTGTGCATCTAACATAGGTGGCCCTCAAACATCATCCTCACAACTGCTGCAGGTACAAGGTAAATCAGTCTTCTTAACAATAAATGAATGAATTATTATGTTTTGGTAACATATCTATGGTAATGCTGCATGCATGCAAGGGAATGGGGTAGACTACTGGGATAGCAGCACACAACTGACAGCTATGTGGGACACCAGGAAATGTCTGGAAAAAACTGGCCTCCACACACTATGCAGTAG
>NC_056733.1:1226957777-1226987777 GCF_019279795.1 Protopterus annectens
AGGAATACATACCACAAACCTATCATACACAGTACCATTCACGCTATCACCAACTGCATCAGGGTTGAGTGTATGGGAAAGAAATGGCAGGGGCAACAGGTGCTGACACGTGAATCTGTTGCAGTCAATCTAATGGCTAAGCTGGTGAGGCACCTACTGACAGAACTCCAATAACCTATTCCATACGTATGAGCCTGTGGTACTACACAACACTGAGGTGACATGTCTGAAGGTTACCTGTTTGTGACAAGGGGTATGTACTCCAAGTCACACTGTATGACAACAGTGTCCATCACACACTGGTGCATGCATACACACCTGGTAAATGTACATATAAAGCTGTACCTTGGCTATGAAATGGTTGGTGTATTCCCAGTCTGCCAAACTCCATGTTGGTAATGTCTGCAGTGCCGCAGCCTGCAGACACACAGACACCTGGAACACAAACAGAATACAGCATGTCAGACTACATTCAGTCAGTGGTACTAACAGCAATAATGCATCATGGCTAATAAGGTGCATACATCTTTATGTGTACCCATAACAAATGCAAGCAGACAGCACCTTAAACAGGATTACATAGCTACACTCTACTATATTCACTCTATGCATCAGACATATATTAGCCTGTCCCACCATCAATGGTATGGATAACAGGGATGTGGCACAGGTATCATCATAATCACAGCATGTGGTGTGGGTTTGCCAGAGTTGGGCCATATGGTTGACATCCATGTATGTGTGTTTGGAAGGGTATCCTATAGATGGGCTGCGCAGAGGTGCTGTGTGTGTCTGGAGGTGACCTGCCTGTGATACAGGTATGTGTGTGTGTGTGTGTGTGTGTGTGTGTGTGTGTGTGTGTGTGTGTGTGTGTGTGTGTGTGTGTGTGTGTGTGTGTGTATGCAGTCACTCCATGTGGATGCCCTACACAGGGGTATGTTTGACAGTTGTGGACCGTACATGGCAGGGTATCCAGTTCACCATGGCCAGCCATGGACACATGAACTGGTCCTGCCAGGGGTCTCACTGACACCACCAGGCCCAAGGCCAGATGCAGGACTGCTTCCTGAGGGTGACTGCTGTCTGCTGGATCCGTGTCCCTGACAGGACTGGCCAGGACCATGTACCCATGGTCTGCTACATTGTGATGTGGACAGCAGCCCCCCATCTTTGGTAGTGCTGGAGTCACTGACACTACAGGAGTGTGAAGGTGCATGACCCCATAGACTCTCAGCTGATCGTGCTGACCTACATCCACATGGCCGATGCCCATCTCCCACCACACTTTCTAGGACAGACATGCCATGGTTGAGGACTGCCAAGGTCTCACCTCACCATCTATTCATGATCTCAGTATTTTGGCATGCGGCCTCAACAAGGTCACGTATGTCACCACATAAATCAGGATGAGTTGCATCCACCACCCTGAGTATTTGTCTGGCATTGCATTCTCTACATGCCTGTGCATCCATGACAGCCCGAAACATTTGTCTGGTGACACCTGCTGTGGCACTTGAAACAGTGGCTTGATGAGCACCAGTCCTCATGTGAGCACCCTTGTCCATCCGTCTGTGTAGAACCTCACCTGCACTCTAGCTATGGATAGTCTCTAGACTCACACCTGCCATAGTCATCACACTAGCCTGTTCCATGCCACCACCTCCCAACTGTCCATCATTTGTGACTGCTGGGGAATGGGGCATGTGTGGGCATTGTGACTGTGTGCCGGAAAATTGTGGATGATTGTGGGATGCCAACAGATGGTACAAATTCAGCCCCTGACAACACCACCAGCACCTGAATATGACCATCATCATTGCCAGAGTCTGCAGAGACACTGACATCAGATACTGAGTGGGAGGGACCGTGACCACCATGACCAAGACCATCAAGACAACATAGGTAAATTAATACCTGCACTATACCATTTGCTGCTACACATGCGCACACACACACACACACACACACACACACACACACACACACACACACACACACGTGTGCACGCACACACGTGCATACGCACACACACACATACAGGTGAGGTGGCAAGCAGGCATTACACAGGCCTCACAATAGCCAACTGGTGACATTCACATCACAGTCAGACCACTACATACACACCCTGGACAGGCCATAAATATCCTGCATTGCAGCCCTTTCCCCTTCCTGTTACAACTTCTATACACCTCTGTGATATGTGAGTAGTGTTAGTAGGTGATGGGCCTTCAAGTAGCACACACTGCACCCATGTATACATAATTGCTGTTCACCTGTATAGCACAGTGGCAACTCCTACAGAACATACCTCTCAACTGTGCAGTGTCAATGAATGTCTACATGTGTGGCTCATATTTCTGGTCTGATCATCATAAATCCTGTGTTTGTCTGACACATTACTGGGATGATATGAGGCCTGGTGTCACTATTTAATGAAATATTTTGAGTCTCACATTTCAAATCTTGCAGTACATGTTACAACAGAACCAGTTACACTAACAACCTTCTAAGCTTACAGCGGATATTATAAGTGTACACATCCCTGTTAACATGCCAGATTTGTCTGATATATAACATGAGACCACAGAAATCATGTGCTAACATTCCCCACCTTTAATGTGAACTATAACCTGTGCAATCCAATTGAAGAACAAACACATTGGTTAGGGGTAATATGTAGAAGTTGAAATATGTACAATAGGCTGGTTGCATGACTGTATGTACCCTTAAACAAATACATTGTTAAAGCACTTTTTGATTTCATAACAGCAGTCAGTCCTCTTGGCTTAATATTTGTACAGTCTCCCTTGCAGAAGCCCTCTGACTTTATCAGATTGTGAGGGCATCACTTCTGCACAGGCCTTTTAAGGGCACCCCACAGATTTTCTATTGGATGTATGTGTGGACTGTGGCTGGGCCATTCCAAAACATTGATCATCTTCTGGTGAAGACATTCTTTTATGGATTTTGATGTACGGTATGGGTCTGTGTTTTGTGGAAAAGTATAAGTCCTCTCCATCCACAGCTTTCCAGTGGACACATGATGATTTTGTGCCAAAAGGGACTGGTATTTGGAACTGTTCCTAATCCCCTCCACCTTGGCTACAGGCTCACGTCCAGCTTATGAACAGCAACCCCAAAGCAGGACACTGCCATCACCATGCTTCAGCATGGGGATGGTGTTCTTTTGGTGATGCACAGTGTTGTTCTTGTGCCAAACAAGCCTTTTGGTATTGTGACCAAAAAGTGCAACCTAGGTCTCATTACACCATAACATTTTCCCCACATGCTATTGGGGGACCTGATGTATTTTTTCTGAGAAATTCACCAGACCTGGATGTTATTCGGTGTGTGAGAAGGCTTCAATCTTCCAAACCTACCTCATAGGCCAGACATGTGGAGAATATGGGAGATTGTTGTCACATGTAGTGTACAACTGCTGGTACTTGCCAGTGATTCCTGCAACTCCTCTAGTGTTGCTGAAAGTCTTCTGGCAGCCTCCCTGACCAGTTTGGGTCTTGTCTTTTCCATACATTTGGAGGGATGCCCAGTTCTTTGCAATGTCACTGTTGCCCCATATTTCCACCACCATTTGATGACTGTCTTCACTGTGGTCCATGGTATATCACTGCTGTGGAAATGTGTATGTACCCTTCTCTGGGCTGATACCTTTCACAAATTAGATCCCTTTGCTGCTTTTTAATCTGTATGTCAACTATGGCTGTTGCTGTAGCAGGCAACTGAGTAAATTTAGCATAATCCTGGTAGAACAGCTGACCGTTATTTGCTGTTAATCAAAGAGTCTCTGTAATTGATGGCAGGTGTGTACCCAAGAAGATGTAATGCTATAATAATATCAAAAGTATTAGCTTCAGGCTGTACACGTGTATACATTTAGCTTCTTGTAAATTTTGTATGTGTCATAATCATTCCCCTAACAGATTTGTTTGTTTTACAATTGAATTGTACAGGTTATAGGGCACATGAAAGGTTGTAAGGGTTCAGTAATGTGTTATTGTGCTCTCATTTTTGTATTTCTCAAATACCTGGCATTCTAACAGGTGCGTGTACACCATTTATATGCACTGTATAACACTAATTTATAAAATATGTCCCTAGTTTTTGGCCTTCGTTCCCCATTTTGTCACTCTTTGTCCAGATTTCTTGCAATGACAGGTTGCGAGGTATGTTACAGATGTGACATCTCCTGCAAATAGGCCCTTGGGATGACCATTGTGATGCAATGCCGTTAACCCTACCACAAGTGATCATGGAGATAATTGTAAAACAGCTGAGAGTAACAGTTGTGTACATGGTCACATGCATGACCTTAACATGCCTGGGGTACTGCTGAGCCAGAACAGGAAAATCCCATACTCACTGGCTTCAGGCTCACATGCAGACCAGAGGTACCTATGTAGTTGTGGGGGACAGGTATTGTCAGCAGACTCACATTTGTCATTGGTACAAGAGGAATGCTACATGTCTGCACAGGTACAGTGCAAGCTATGATAGTACTCAATTTGCTATCCCTCACCATAGATGTGCACTTGTTTGCATTACTAAACCCCACCCACAAATGCAGTTTGAACTGACATATGCATCTTGATACTCTATTGAAGACAGTATGACTGATACATCAATAAATTGATGTGCACTGTGGCCTTACCTGGACACTCCTCGCCTGTTGCCTGGGTGCCACCCACCTCCACAACTGGTGTTTTCTGTGATGGGTGTTGTGTGGGGGCTGTTCCAAGGTTGGCAAGGAGCTCCTCTGTTGCTGTAAGTGGGGCCTGTGTGGCTGGACCCCACCCGTAGCAGTATGGTCCCTGGCCATGGCAGCAGCCCTTTGCCGGGCACAATGTATCAGGTCAGTTGCCCGATGCCTGATGTGATCATATGTGTGGCCATGGTGGCCCAAGGTGCTCACTCTGTGGACAAGGTCATCCCACAGGGCAGTTCACTCCTGCAGATTTTGTCGGCGCCGGCCAAAGAGCACCGCATGGTGCTGTATTATTGCTTCTGTAATTGCTGCCATCTCCTCTACAGTGTATGTTGGCTGACGCTGCATGCCACCTGGAAGACACAAACAGGGAAACACATCACAGGACCTCAGACATTGCCCAGAGTTATTTATAGAGCCAGCACATCAATAGTGCCTATCATTAGCCACCACTTATGACCACATCATACCCCTGTCATCTATCAGCACAGTATGAGCCTGCATTGCACTCCTTGTCCTGATGTGTCATGTTCCCCCCAATGAGGGCTAGTACATTGCATAAACCACCATTCATCATTCACATTTGTGTAGTGGGATGACAGTGGCCATCTTTTTTGCTGATGGGATGTCAGTGGTGCTCAGGCTTTGCTTGCATACAGTGTATAAAGGAGCTGGAAGCATATGCCTGCGTTCATGTAGGATGCAGACAGGAATGTTCTCAGGACCCATGCTTTTGTTGACTTTGATTAGGTAGTATACACCTGCTCCCTGATGATGAGGGGAGGGGTGTGGGTGCTGTGCATATCCACTAAGACTGATGGTGAGCCGGGGGGGGGTGATGTTTGCCCTAAAACCGTCTGCAGCAGGTTGGCTACATCTATGGTGTGTGTGTGTGTGTGTGTGTGTGTGTGTGTGTGTGTGTGTGTGTGTGTGTGTGTGTGTGTGTGTGTGTGTGTGTATGTGGTGTGACTGACCACTATTACAGGGTGGGTTTGGTTGTCATCTCTGAGATTGCAGAAATATGTGAAGATGGCCTTGTGATTGCCCTTGGTGGATGTGTCCAATTTGTACTCATAGTTAGCCTTACAGTAA
Source organism: Protopterus annectens (assembly GCF_019279795.1). Taxonomy (NCBI): domain Eukaryota; kingdom Metazoa; phylum Chordata; order Ceratodontiformes; family Protopteridae; genus Protopterus; species Protopterus annectens. Next base: position 1,226,963,593 of record NC_056733.1, read on the forward strand.
TCCACCTGTGACTTTATATGCTCGTTCAGACAAAGGTTGACTAGCTTCAGAGTTGGAGTCTGCTCCTACTCTGACCTGTACAGCTGACATAGTGACCAATTATCTGGTTTGTGTATTGCTGCTGTCCAGCAAAGGGGATTACTCTACTGTGGTTGTGACAGGTTTTACAGGTAAGGTATTGCTGAGTCCATACAGCTATGTCAGTGGTCATATGGCTGTTTGTAGTAGGCATGGAAACAAGGTCATAACACAGTTGAACACCTCTGAAATTTCAACCTGACAATCATGCTTATTCTAGTACCCATGTCTGTGTTAGGGCAATACAACAACCAGTAGCTGTAGAAATCTAACACTGTTGGATGCACAGAAACTGAGATTACACATGTGTACAACATGAACAGCTTACTGACCTGATATTTTGCATCCCATTTCTTTTGTTATGAGGCAGCCAGGTACACCTACTCATGCATAGATGTGCACAGGTAATACCTGATATACATTTCTGTTCTATGTCAGTATGGCACACTGTATTTACACTTTTGCTGCTCAGTCATTCCTGTCAACCTGTTAGAGGAGGACATATGGAGGACGCCACACATACATGGGGGCGATGGGCCAAAATTAGTCACACTTTCTTAATATTGCTGTAACACACTTAAGATATTTGATAGCATAGTAGCCTTTGCATTTACAGACATACCCTGGAGGATGCCCTACCCTCATATGGCAGGAAGAGAGGAGAAAGGCTAGGAGTGCGTTAATGAGGGTAGGAACTTTTAATGCTGGCAGCATGACTGGTATGGGGACAGAACTATCAAATATGATGGACAGAAAGAAGGTTGATATAATCTGTGTGCAAGAGACCAGATGGAAGGGGCATAAAGCTAGGTGTATCAGAGTTGGGTCCAAATAGTTCTATCATGGTGTGGATGGGAGGAGAAATGGTGTAGAGGTTATTCTGAAGGAACAGTATGGCAAGGGTGTTTTTGGAGGTGAAAAAGAGTGTTTGAAAGAGTGATGTTAATGAAGCTGGAAACTGATGGTGCAATGATGCCTATTAGTACATATGCTCTGCTAGTTGCGTGGGTGATGGATGAGACAGAAAAATCTTGGAGTGAGTTGGATGAAGTGGTGATGACTGTACCCAAGGGTGAGAGAGTGGTGATTGGAGCAGATTTCAATGGGCATGTTGGTAAAGGGAACAGAGGGGATGCAGAAGTGATGGTTAGGTATGGTGTTAAGCAAAGGAATGCAGAAGGTGAGATGGTGGTGGAGTTTGCAAAAAGAATGGACATGGCTGTGGTGAATACATATTTTAACAAGACAGAGGAGCACATGGTGACATACAAGAGTGGATTTAGATGCACGCAGGAGGATTATCTCCTATGCAGGATGGCCTGTTTGAAGGAGATTGGAGACTGCAAATTGGTGACAGGGGAAAGTGTAGTTAGGCAGCATGGAATGTTGGTCTGTGGGATGACATTGTTGATCAAGAAGAGGAGGAGGAGTGTGAGGGCAGCATCCAGGATCAAATGGTGAAAACTGAAAAAGGGTGATTGTGAGGCTGAATTCAGGGAAGAGTTAAGACAGGCAGTGGGTGGCAGTGAAGAGTTACCAAATATCTGGGTAACTACAACACAGCAAGGGAGATGACTAGAAAGGTGCTTGGTGTGACATCTGGACAAAGGAAGGAGAAAAAGGAGACCTTGTGGTGGAATGAGGAAGTATAGGACAGTATACCGAGAAAGAGGTTGGCGAAGAAGAAGTGGGATTGTCAGAGAGATGAAGAAAGTAGACAGGAGTATAAGGAGATGAGGTGCATGGCAAAGAGAAAGGTGGCAAAGGCTAAGGATGAGGAGCATGAAGGGTTGTATGAAAGGTTGGAGACTAAGGATGGAGAATAGGACATGTACTGATTGGCTAGACAGAGGGACCGAGCTAGCAATGATGTACAGCTGATAAGGGTGATAAAGGATAATAAAGGAAATGTATTCACAAGTGATGAGAGTGTGTTGAGCAGATGGAAAGAGTACTTTGAGGGGCTGTTGAATGAAGAGAATGAAAGAGAGAGTAGGTTGGATGATGTGGGCATAGCGAATCAGGAAGTGCAACAGATTAGCAAGGAGGAAGTAAGGATAGCTATGAGGAGGGTTAAGAATGGAATGGCTGTTGGTCCAGATGACATACCTGTGGAAGCATGGATGTGGTTAGGAGAAATTGCAGTGGTCTTTGTAACCAGATTGTTTAATGTTAAATGTAAGACATTTTTTGTCATGTAAAATCAGTAACATACTGTGAGGATTGCAGTCAGTAAAATGTATCATCCATTTGTGTTGTTTCTGACTTCATATCCCTCAGTAAAGATATGTTACAACAAACCCTGTTACACCAGCAACTGTCTCAGTTTATAACAGCAATATTTCACATATGGAAGGAGCTGCGTTGTGTCTTAGTGGATTTAGAGAATGCATATGACAGGGTGCCTAGAGAGGAGTTGTGGTATTGTATGAGGAGTGGCAGAGGAATCTGCAAGAATGCTACAGGATATGTACAAGGGTAGTGTGACAGCTGTGGGTACTGCAGTGGGAGTGGCAGTGTGTTTACGGTGGAGGTGGGATTACATCATGGTTTGGCTCTGACCCCTTTCTTATTTGCAGTGGTGATGGACAGGTTGACAAACAAGATCAGACAGGAGTCCCCGTTTACTGTAATGTTTGCAGATGACATTGTGATCTGTAGTGAGAGTAGGGAACAGGTTGATGAGACCCTGGAGAGATAGAGATATGCTCTAGAGAGGGGAGGAATGATGGTCAGCAGGACTAAGACAGAATATATGTGTGTGTGTAAATGGGAGGGAGGATAGAGGAATGGTGAGGATGTTGGGAGTATATTTTGTAAAGGTGGATGAGTTTAAATACTTGGGATCAACAGTTCAGAGTAATGATGAGTGTGGGGGAGAGGTGAAGATGAGAGTACAGGCAGGATGGGGAGGGTGGAGAAGAGTGTCAGGAGTGATTTGTTTCACAGTACTATTAAGAGTGAGTGAGAAGGTCTTCAAGATGGTAGTGAGACCAACTATGTTATATGGGTTGGAGACAGTGTAATTGACAAAAAGGCAGGAGTCAGAGCTGGATGTGGCAGAGTTAAAGATGTTAAGATTTGCACTGGGTGTGATGAGGGTGGACAGGCTTAGGGATATGTATGTTAGAAGGTCTGCCCAGGTTGGACGGTTTGGAGATAAAGATCAGAGAGTAGCAGGATTATGTTGGTTTGGACATGTGCTGAGGAGGGATGCTGAGTATATTGGGAAAAGGATGGTAAGGATGAAGCTGCCAGGAAAGAGGAAAAGAAGAAGGCCTAAGATAAGGTGTATGGATGTGGTGATAGAAGACATGCAGGTGGTTGGTGTGACAGAGCAAGATGCAGAGGACAGTAGGAAATGGAGACAGATGATCCGCTGTGGTGACCCCTAATGGGAATAGCCAAAGGAAAGGGAAGGATATGTTGTAATGTCAGTCTTCACAGGTTGCCAATGATTTGCCAAACATAACACAACTCTATGAGTAAATAACTACAAATATGAGCCACACATATGGTCATGTGCATAACACTGGACAGTTGAATGGTATGAGCTCAGTATATTACGTGCAGTTCAACACACACATCTGCAACAGTGTTTCACTATGCAAATACCCTGTATAGGTTTCTCACATTTCTAAGATGAACATATATATCAAAGTTGTATTCACAATTAACATATGGATATCTACAACATCCCAGTAGCTGGCCTAACAGTGTCACAGTCAATATTGTTCAACAGACACTCAAGAAGTAGTCATATTTGAGCCATCCTTTCCTGGGGTGACTCAGGGGCCTGAGCTGTTATCCATGTCACTGCAGAGAGACCCAGTTGCTATGGCCATAGGTTCTGATCAGCAATATATCAGTACAGCAAGTCTTGTTGAGACATGTTTGTTGAACTTCCTATTTCCCATTATTACATACCCCTACTGCAATTACATGCTTACTTGTTTGACATACATTTTTTTCCAAGTATGGTTGGTTTTATTCCAATAAGTGTAGCTTGTTTTTTTTTTTTTTTTTGTCTGTATGTCACTCTCTCTCTCTCTATCTTCCAGATGTAGGGTATAAACCTGTTTTGCATCGGCAACAGCTTGCCTTTTATAGGTAATGCTCATGAGCAGCATATGGCCTGTGCATCAATTGGTGTCCCCCACTTGCTATTTTCATGCAGACCAGTTGTGGTGTTATTCCTATAGCCAATGGCATGACAACACACTCCTATAATTGAGTACTTCATGTGGGTGTTGCCCATTTTCCTTGCCTGTGAGGAGGACTTCATGGAGGTGTGTGAACAGCAGCATCACAGAGAGTAGTTAGAAATACCTCTTGCAATGAAAACTGTGGAGACAGCCCAACAAACTGGGGGAGAATGTTCCAGACATAAGGACAGAATGTAAGTATTGCTGTTATACAGTTGAATCAATGCTAATTTAGCAGGGCTTGTGTAGACATGGCTTTTCTGCTTGATTATAAGTCTGGCAGTGTTATGTGGTTGACATAACTCTGAACTATATGGCTATCTACAGAATGGCAGATGTTGGAGTCTCATGTTTAGTGTGTTCCTCAGAAATTTTTTGTCTTTGTAAAATCAGTAACATACTGTGAGGATTGCAGTCAGTAAAAGGTATCATCCATTTGTGTTTCTGACTTCATATCCCTCAGAAAAGATATGTTACAACAAACCCTGTTACACCAGCAACTGTCTCAGTTTATAACAGCAATATTTCACATATGTCCCTATTTTTGGGTGTCTGTCATCCAAGTATGTCAGGCTTTGTCCAGATGTCTTGCAGTAAGAGGGTGATAGGTAGGGTATATCATTATTTAGTGCCTTTATTCCTGATACCATCGCAGTGATGCATCAGACTGCCAGACATGTTATGTGTAAGAGGCCTTATATAAGAGGACAAGACCTGGACATTCTGTGGGACTCTGAACAGTTGAGAGGTCTGTGTATTTATGGCGATTGTTGACAGACTGTCAGGATTGTGTGGCAGTGTAGATTGTCAATGTTATTTGGTCTGTGTAGGGAGGGGGATAGATGTATGTGTTATGGCTCCTTTTCTATCTGCCTGTGCATGCTGCTCCAGTTTCTGGTGGTCTATTGGCTGTATATGTTTGTAGGGGCAGACTGAGACATGTCCCATACCATGGTCAGGCATCATACTACACTGTGAATTGGGCTAGTATATGTAGGGGTAGTGTGTGAGTGGCAAACATGTTGAGATGTTTTTGTTCACACAGTCCTTATACTGCACTGCTCATTTGGCTTACTGGTATGCCACTGTGACTGTGGTGGAATTGGTTGTGAGTATGCACTTTCACAATGGTGTCTGTTTTTCAGTGCTGTTAAATCTCTGTAGTGCCTGATATATTTGCAAATACATGTGTAATTCCCCATAGAGGATTTGTGTTAGCGTTGTCAGTCTGACCATAGTTTGGACGGTGCTTGGTGACATGCTTAGCAGCTGACTGTAGTTTCTCTAATGTGATGTTATGTCCAGATATTTGTAGGATGTACTGGTGCATGGCCCCCATAAGTGTTATATATTTCCGACACATGGATTTCAGTCACTAACTAGTGAGAAGTAATGTAGTGTTGGACTTATGCTATTTCAGTCAGTATATGTTAGGACAGACAGGAGGGTGTTACTGCAGCAACTGTGCAGATTATCTACTCCAGTATTTCAGATATGTCCCTATGTTCATGGCTTTCTCCCCCCACTTTGTCAGGCTTGGTCCAGATTCGTTGCACTAAGGGGTTGTAAGGCTACCTTTTGACTGGCCAGATTGTTGCAGAATGTCCAGGTTTATTGCTCATATTTCTGGTCTGTTCCACAGATTCATTATTTTTATTTCCCTGGTAAATCATTGAACATGTATGCTGAAACAAACCCTGTCACTCTGGCAACATTCTACATTTATAAGAGCAATATTTAAAATATGTCCCTAGTTTTGACCCATTGCCCCCCCCCCCCATTTGGACAGCCTTTGGCCAGGTTTCTTGCACTAAGAGATTGAGAGGTATGATTCTGAAGTATGACTCCACTACATGTTATGAGCATATATATATATATATATATATATATATATATATATATATATATATATATATATATATGCATATATATATATGGGTCCCTATCTAATCGTCGACAATTCATTTCACTGACACTCATTTCGTCGACAGTTCATTTCGTCGACAGAAAGACGTGCCCCCTTCCCCAATGTTGTGCAACCCTGGAGTTGATATATAGTTAGGGGGTGTGGGGGCACAGCCCCACAATGGGGGTGAAGCCCCACCTAACATTGGGGAAGGGGGCACATCTTTCTGTCGACGAAATGAACTGTCGACGAAATGAGTGTCAGTGAAATGAATTGTCGACGATTAGATAGGGACCCATATATATATATATACATACGTATACATTTTATATGTATATCTCTATTTATATTATGTATATATTTTTATATATATTATATATATATATATATATATATATATATATATATATATATATATATATATATATATATATATATGCATCTCCAGAGATATATACATGTGTGTATGTATATATACAAAACCTGACTGATTGTACAGAATCTTTTCCCTACTGTTGAATGACTGTACTGCATGATATGTTTGCAAGAACAGCAGCAGTCCTTGCAACTCAAGTGGTATAGTAGTGCATTGCTCTGACAATGGTGTATAGGGCCCAGAGTTCAAGACTTAGTGGGTCTGATTATTTTGTTGCTAGGCAGAACAGTGGCTGATGGAAACAGAATGAGTAAAGGCAGTTTTAAGCAGTTGTAAGTCAGTTTGCATGGGTTTGTGTGACACTAAGAGATGCCAACACATGATTAAATATACAGATGCTTAATCTGTGTTGGCTCCACTGAGCATCGCACAAACTTGCTTACTCCCACTTACTACCACTTACTCACACTTACACCTGCGCTAATTTCTTTAAAAGAAAAGAAAAAGGGGTGATAGGAAAGTGGTGAAAAAATGGCACACAGAGGGAAAAACAATATGAAAGATAGCTAGGGATGTTCAGGATGTGTGTAGGGAAGGTCCATAACTGCCCATTTCTTATACAGCATCAACTGTGCATTTTTACAGAATTTGGAGGTAAATTTGGATACTCAAACCCCAGAGACAGGGGTGAGGACAACAGTAATGTGTTGTCAAGCCAATTGGACCAGATTACATGTGTCCAGTGGACATGTGTGCAAAATGAAGAGCTATGTATGGTGCGAAATTTTTCTTGGAGAACAGATGCCCTTTTTTTAAGTTGAGAGTGGGATGTTGGAGAAGGATAGTAGGTAAAATTTGGGAGGTAAGTTAGATAGGAAGTCTGACAAGACAGACAAGACAGAAGACAGGGGCAGTATATGAACTGTGGGGGGTAAACACCTTGGATGGGGATTGTGGTTGGGAATCGGACACCCATGAGCCCCCAAATGGATGCTATGGGACTGAGGTCTCCACCCATGGGCAGTCACCACTGCACCTTCACAGCCCGAAAGGTGGCTGTGCTGGGGGCTGGGCAGGAGGGGCAGGCTGACATTCAAGATGCACCAGGCAGCCCTCAATCTGGTGCAGCTGACCCCCAAACTTTTTCTGGATGGTGCTGCACACCAAACCCCAGACCTTACTATGGGTGACAAGTTCATGTCCGCACCTGTTCCCAGGGGGGACAAGCTCTGTCCCCTGAGGCAGTTCCACCTGAGTGCGGTGCAGGGCCAGCAGATGAGGAGGTCCTTGGTTGGGTCCCAGACATGTTGGGACTCGGTGCCATGACCAGATGAGGCGGGACAGGCAGATCCGCCTGGATCTGCCTTCCCAGACATATTATGGTGTTGAGGTTTTACAAAATATGTTGGTTAGTCGTGAACAACACATTTCAAGATTAGTTATAACAGCATGCATGGGTGTTCCAATTGAACCCATAAAACAGTTTTGAAACAGTTACATAGCAAACAGAACACATGCAGAAATGAAACCACAGTAAGCATTATAATGTTATGCAGGTTACATTGACAGCAACAGGCCACCAATGATAGTATTTGAATGAGGTTCATTAATATTCACATAATTCAATATTTGTAGAACAATAGGACAGATGTCCCAACAGTAGGTTTGGAGAAAACATACCCACTGATTATGTGTATTTATTATTGATGCAGATAAGGGTGGGGGAGAGAGAGGGAAGTCAGTTAACAACTATTTAGGCTTCAATATTTCACAACTGTACTGATCATTACTCTACTCATTACTCTCCAGGTCTGACGTCACTTTACATCTATATATATAGCCTGTGGTTGGACAGGGGAAGTGTTGTACACAGTGTATTAGTAAAGCCTTCTTACAGCTACTACAAACATTTCCTTACCTGGCAGACCTGTGGAAAAATTTCTGTTAACACTACATGACTGTTTCTACACATATTCACATATTCATATGTGACACCAAAAGGGGTGCCCTGCACTCATGCTGTGTGGGTATGTTACTGACATACTCCACCTGGATTTCAATATGTCTCCCTGGTTATTGGCAGCAGTAACCACTAGCCATGACAGTGTGACAATTGAGAGACATGTATCTTGCAAAATGCTTGGTGTATGTACATATCGTGATGTCATTTGCAGGCATGGGGTTGGACAGTAAGAGTGTTTTACACAGTGTTAATAAAGCCTTCTTAGAGCTACTACATACATTTCCTTACCTGGCAGACCTGTGGAGGAAATTTCTGTTAACACTACCTGACTGTTTCTACACATATTCACATATTCTTGGGTGAAAATATGCATACAGCTTACTACCACTCCCAGGATTAGAAATGTGTCTGTTTGTGCAAAAAGGTATACCAAGGTTGTGTTTCATCACTATGAACTACTGAGGAACTGCTGTCTTTTGTGTGACTGTTTTCTGCCTAATACTCTCTGGTTTGGATGATCTAACCTCGTAATTCTGACATTCATGCATGGCAGATAGTTCTTGTACTGCGTATTAATACTTTAGATATTACAATCTGGAAAGCACTGGTTAACACATGGCAAAGCTGCAGGGGATACAGTAAAATATTTTACACATTACTATTCAGAGTTCAGATCTTGGTGCATGGAACTTTTCATGTAATTTTATATCCTGTTTTACATCTCCACATTCTTTCTCAGATGAGCCTCATTTAATTAATGCTGTCAGAGCCATAGCTGCTGTGCAGAACCTGTACACATTTATATTCCTACCACAAAATACCACAGTAAATACAACAGTCTGATGTTTGTAATTTTATTAAAGGGTACTCACACTTTTATTAATGGATATCATGTACATCATTATTAGTCTAGCTAACGTCATTTATTCATTACACACAGTACACACTTTACCTTTTGGCAGTAGACAATCTACACCTTTGTATTATTTGGCCTATATTCTGCAAGCTAGATTTGTACTCACCAGCCTCCCAGCACAGCCTTAACAACCTGTTAGCATGGGCGTCCACGTTCATAGCCCTCTGATCTGCAGCTTTACAGGAGATAAACAAACATTTATACATACCTCAATCACATACTCAGGCTGAACTTTTGTAAACACTAATTGATACTGATACTTACACACTGCTGGGACATTCTGTACTTATGTGTCTTGGATCCACTGGTCCAAGAGCTCCCTCTTCCTATGCTTGAGGTCAGCGTAATGGTGCTTGGCCAGTTTGAGGAATGCCAGTAGCACTGTTGAGATGACATGTGAGATGGTCCCAGGCCTCCACTTTATATTGTGAGCCCTGGTATTGGCCCAGCAGCAGTCTCTCCTCATGGTCTTTCACTAGAAGCCCAACCATGACCCTGGACTCCTGGATGCGCCAGTGCTGTGCCCAAAAATGCATACCCTCACCTACGCCAGCCTTAGTGCCTGCAAAGATCAGCTACAACTGGTTATGGCTTTATTCCCACTTGCCCCATTTAAATAGTGCAATATTCCTGCCCTTTGCTGTCATTGGACAATTTTGAAAAGGTTAAGCTCTGCTAAGCAGTGCGCAAATCCGCTGAGCCGGTTTTAACACTGCTTAAAGCAAATGTTGTTGAGCAGTGTTTAACTGTGTACAAATCCACTTAGCTCAGCTATCTGCTGCTTAGCAATCACGTCTTAGCAATGGTTACACTTGCTAAGCATAGCTGAGCATTGATAACCATTGCTCACTTTTAATTTTTTTAATATATCAGAGGACTGCTTTCATTTATTATTTTATTTTATTTTACATTTGTTGACCGGGCTAGTCCAACTGGATACATGTCCATTTTCAGTGGAGGCCCGGGGAGAAAAGCTCCAAGGTCATGGTTAGATTAACAAATACACTGATGAAGTTAACACAAGTAAATACTAGTTAATACAAATACAATGATAAAGCTAAAACAAGTAAATACAATTAAATACACTGACGCTTAAAGGCCAAATAAGAGAAGCAAGAGTTATATAAATGATTTAACGAGGTACAGATTAGAACAGCCAGACAAACAGGGCTAAATAGAGGATTCTTTGGTTTTTGGGTTAGGTGGAGGCTGAGAGAAGCCTAGGTGAGGCTAGTGTAACCATTGCTAAGACGTGATTATTAAGTGTATATCATATACTTTACATGACATCCCTCTATGTGCTTTCCTTACATTAGCAAGGGGTGTGACTATACTGTATGGGGCACTTGTGTGTACATGGGTAGTTTCACTTTATATGCACTCACACTTACATTGTACACCAGCTACACTAGCCTGGTTGACAAAAAGCAGTTGCTACATAATTTAAGTTTACAAAAATAATTTTAACACTACTTTCCCATAGAAAAACAAGGTGCTTATCTTGGTACTCGAACCATGAATACCTGCATGTAAAGCCTGAACTCTAACTACTACACTACCTTGGCTTTGACATTTCATCTGTATATTTGTATTTATCACCTATGGGATGTTTAAGCTATGGTAAGCGAAGGGCCATAACGTGCATATCCACTTAGCTACGCTTAAACATTCCTTAGCCTAGACAAAAAAAAAATAATATTATTATTATATTATTATGTTATATAAGTGAGTCTTGTGGTGTTTTAACAAGTCATTGAGGACTGCAATCGGGAAATAATGGCATTCATTTGGCTTTCAGGCTTCTATCCTTCAGAGACTCCTGCCAATACATATCCTGTTTTCTATCAACTTTCTAATTGTGTGAGGGCAATTTTTCAGTGGTGTCCCTATTTTATTGCTTTTTCCCCCATTATTTGTGTCTTTGTCCACATGGACTGCTGTCAGGAAATATTGGCATACATTTGCCTAAAGACCTCTATCCTTTGGTAATTCATGCTAATGCTAATGACCTGTTTTATATCAACTTTCTAAGCTTGTGGGGCAATATGTATGTTGTGTCCCTTTTGAGGGATTTATCCCCCATTATTTGTGCATTTGCACACATTTCTTGCTTTAGCAGGTTGGGAGGTGTCATACGGCACTTTTACAATGCAGGTGGTGTGTCACAGAACCTTTCACACACCCTCTGTATTGCTTTCCTGATGCAGTGTTTACTTCAGTGTCTGTGGACACTGAAATGATCATTTATTTAATTTCAGTGTCTGCGGATACTGAAATGCTGGCATAATATTAGAGTAATTCTCTAATATTATGCCAGATCCTATTAGAAAGTGCCATATGGCACTTTCTGAGTGCAGGGGGCGTGTTCAATGTCCATACACTACTTGAACATGGTTCATGTCCTTATAAGTTGAACAGCAGCGGGCCTTCATGAATATGCAAGGCGCACTGCTGTGCTATATGGACACGAACCACTCTGTGCAAGAATAGTGCTATTCTTGCATGGAGTTTATTGAATCTCAGGGATGAATTTTTTCAATACAACATCACAGAACAAAATTTTCAAAGTACTGTGTTCATTTCTAAAAGCATGGTTTATCCAATCAATTGCACGAAAAGTCCAGAGACAGATAACATATGTGACATAGGCTAGAGGCTCAGATCTAGGGTGAATGCCCGTAGACATGCATTTAAACATGCAAAATGAATAACAACCCAGTGCGTCAGCCCAATAATCCCATTCTGTTCATTTTGTAACAGATACAGCAGTTATGGCTCTTCAAGGACATTTCTGCACACCTTTGGAAAGAAGATTGATAGATTGTAAGATGATTTTAACATTATTTGTACTTGGTCAATCTGACAGTTAGTTGTAAATCTGATGATTAGTAGTTTGATCCTGGATATCCCTTTCTTTTATTTTATTTTACTGACATTTAATTACTTGGAAAGTCTGACTTGGTAGGTGATAATTCTCAGCGGACACCTGGGGAGATAAGGTTCAAAGTATTACACAACATTTTCAGAACAATAATTTTACAATCTTCAAAAATAATACAAAAAACAGATTGCCTCAAAGTACTGTTTCTTATACCAAATTAGGCATAATATGAAAACATTGGTTAAGAATAGATACAAATTATATGACAATGATTTAATATTTAGAGAAATTGTAGCCAGTTTATATAGAAATTAAAGTTGTTAGTATGCTACAAAATGGAATTGCAATTTGACATGAGAGAACAGGGTTATGGTATATTTAGAATGAAAGCCAGAGAGAAATTAATAGTAAGGGAATGAGTGAAGAAGGGAGAGTAAGGAAATATAAGGTATGAATAGATACTTGCTCACATTTATAGACAGAGTTTATCCCAGTGTTGAGCAAGAATAGAGACAGGTTTTGTCTAAGAAGTCAGTTTAAGGGACTTTGTAGTACTTAAGAATGTTTGCTACTGTGTAACTTACTATGGAAAGCCATAGGGTCTGCTGAGAAGTTTCTTTCTCTGGTAATGTGTGATTGTATAATGAATTTACACTGAATCCAGACTGGTGACTATCTCAGAATGCTAACAGTAACTGCAAGATTATCAGGGATGTTATTTTGGCACCTGTTTTATTCATGACAAGATAGCAGTTATTTTCATATAAGGTAATAGTCAGAACAGTAGCAACAATGAGCTGACAGACAGTAATACCTTAATGTACCAACAACTATACAAAACTTTGCTCAGCACTGCTGTTCTTCAGAGATATATGTCAGGACCTTATGTGTGATTGTGTAATAGAATAATCCACTCCTGTATGCTCAAACCACACCAGCTGTGGGTAAATCCTGATATACCCACACCCATTAGTGGATTATTGCTTAATTTTATCACATCTGTGTTCCAGTGTCTTTGTGTTTTCTCCACTTTGCCAGGAAAGCAGATGGAAGTGATATTTGCAAAAACAGAACCAAGAGTATAAACTGTTAAAAAGTATTACAAAACAAATTGGGTGATTGTTGACTAATGCCGCAAATTCCATAAAGTGTGCCTTCTTCTAGACAAATGATCTGCCATTATGTTGGAACATTGAGAGTTCAGGTAGTAAAGGGAGAACAACCAATCAGCAATCTGTCCTCCCAACTAGATGCATGTATAATTTTTGTCACTTAGTTTATGGATGCAGGATCTGATTTCTGAATCACCTCACAAGGCATGCACAAACCATATTATCAGTCCTTGTCACCACAATAAACAAAACATGTTGGAGGGATAGATTCCTGTCCCAAAGACTTCCCATAGTCTGGAACAACCTACCTATCTATATCAAACAAAGCTCCTCATTAGCACTCTTCAAGAAAAAAATCTTGATGGTTGGATGGGAGATAGGAAATTCACCCCGGGGATCACTTCTGTGGCTCTACTCGACAGGGGCACAGGAAAATAATTTTCTTGGGTGGCGAAAGCCAGGGTACTTTTTTGGCTAGGCTTATACAGGCCGTAGGCCCAATAGCCTGGTACCTACCTATGAACCTATGTAAAATCAAAGAAATGTTGTTTCAGTCAGACTGCTGAATTCTGACACTGTGCTGTATGTCTTATATTCTCCCTGTTTTTGCTCATATCATTTTGTTATTAATGCTTGAAATTCTTGTTCCACATATCCTTGATCAGTGTTTGGGAGAATTGTTAGGCCAGGTAAGCAATAAAAGCTGCAGCAAGGAAGAAGCTTTCTAAAGGATGATAGATTGTCATTAGATGACAGCTATCAATGGACAACTTTTAGTACTCAAAATTCATGGCGAAAGTTATGTGTGTGTGTGTGTGTGTGTGTGTGTGTGTGTGTGTGTGTGTGTGTGTGTGTGTGTGTGTGTGTGTGTGTGTGTGTGTGTATGTGATATATATATATATCTATATCAGTAAAGAAATTAAGAAGATCAAAAGGGGCATAAACCAAAGTGTCTAACTTAGGTAGATTTTATACAGTCAGCCAAGGAGAAGTGAGTGTATCTCTGTTTGTCTGTTTAACCTACCTGTCAGCATCTATAGCTATATAGTCTTTCCTATATATGCTATGTTGATGAGAGGTACATATTTTCTTGGGCCACCTAAGCATACCTTTCAACTGCCCAAAATTTTGCAGAATGAGGAAAGTTTTGCTTCATATTTTTGATTTGTTCCTCATAAAATCTGTGGTTTTCTGGCAAACTATTAAGGAGTGAAGTCACAACATAATGACAAACATCTGAGTTTCCGAATTAATATCCTTCAGAAAATACAAGCCAATGCAAAACCTTTTATTATAACAAATTTATAAGCTTATAAGACCACATTTAAAACCTGTTCCTGACTTTGGCATGTTCCGCCCAATTATTTATTTATTTATTTTTATTTATTACATTTGATTACCAGGTAGTGTCCAACTCCATTTTCAGAGGAGACCCAGGGAGAAAAGCTCCAGTATTAAGATACATAGAAGTAAATTCTAAAATATTAAAAATATTAAACTTTAAAAATAAGAAACAGGAGTACGAATATAACAACATACAATAATTGAAATAACATATTACAAATAGTACATAAGACATATTGATATAGGAGAAATACGGTATCAAAAATTAGAATATTGGTCCATAGGTTCTTGAAACAAGAATCTAGAGCAGTAGACCATATGTACATATGGCGCACAATAGTATGTGGCATGAAATACAGAGTATAATTTGCCATTGAATAAAATAAATCATTCCTTGTACAGACCCTAGAAAATAACTGAGCAGTAGTACATGACAAAGGAGAGAAGGAAGCAGGAGAGCTGAGTTTATCCAGGTGAACAGCATTGGCAGAGCTAATTATCTATAAGGTATTCCTTTAGCTTTATTTTGAAGGAAGAATAGCAGAAAGTGATTTGTATGTTTAGAGGGAGAGCATTCCAGGACTTACCTATTTTGTTAGAGTATAGGGAGTCATCATGGTAGTTGTGAGATTGTGTAATTTTGAGCAGTGGCTTATCAGAATACCTAAGGGACCTGCTGTTTTCCTGTAGTTGGACTAGTGTTGAAATTGCAGGGCAGTTTTTGGGGTTATGGATGACATTGTGAGTGAACGTAAGTTGGTTGAGTGTTAGGTTGGGAAGTTCTATCCATTTGAGATGTTGAAGAGATGTGCAATGATGGGTCTTGTAGAGGAGATTGGTGGCAAACTTTGCTACTTTGTTATAGCAGGACTTAAGATTATGAAGGTTAGTTTTGCGTAAGTTGGTGAATGTGTGTGAGCAGTAGAGAAGAATTTTTGGCTTTGTCCAAAAGATTTGTACTAAGTGGTTGAGATTTAAAAATTTAAGAATATTGCCTTGTCAAGTCACCCGCTCAAGGACTTCCAGCGCTTAGACAAAATACTAGAAAAGCAATATAGGCATAATGCTTATTAGTTTTACAACTAAACTGCACTGCTCTGCTTGCTTTAAGCACAACAGAGGTGCATGGGGATCCTCAGATGTAGTGCAAGTAATAAATGCAACAGATAAACAAGAAAACAGTCGCCAAATTACGGCTCTAAAACCATATAATATTTATTTAAAAAAGTAACAAAACGATACAGAATGGTAAGTGCTTTCACCACCAAACTAGTGGCTTCTTCAGACCATTAATAACAAACTTTTTAAAAACATTTATATAACCTTTTACTCACTTTCCGTTAACAACTCCCACCTGTTGCTAGTAGCTCTAGGCTCATCCTCCTCATTCTAAACTAACGCATGCTCCATAGAGCATATCACGTCATCATTTCTTCTCCAGAAGTATTTAAAGATACAGTACACACACACACACACACACACACACACACACACACACACACACACACACACATATATATATATATATATATATATATATATATATATATATATATATATATTTATATATATATATATATAAAAGGTCATAAAAAGTTATAAAAGTCTTACATAAGAAGTCATAGATCACATGCATCATGCATAATTATTCACGTTATAATCATTTCCAGTTGAGCAAATATTGAGGCTTACAACTAAAAAATACGTACATTCGACAGCCTAGCAATTGCAAAGACATATATATATATATATATATATATATATATATATATATATATATATATATATATATATATATAAATAAACCCCTTCATGCCAGCATAAGGTAATTTATCACAGGTATTATAGATGTCCTTGATTCCATATACAACCACGTTAGACACATAATTTACTTATGTTCCTTCCTACCAGTGTATGTTTAATTATGCTCATATATCAAATGCTTTTCTTCTTAAATATGTTGATTTCATATACTATCCCATATATACTCAAGATGTTAAATCTCATCTTAAACCATACACGTTTCTCTATATTCCAATGACATGAGGATAGTGATCACATTTCTAAACTCTTACATCCATTCTATCTGCATGTCTACACATGCACATTTACGGCACCTTGCTTGTCATTCAGTAGTATACTTTAATTCATTTTAGTTCAATAGTAATGATCTAGCACCTATAACCAGCTTGTCATATATAGTTAGTAATTCTGTACTACACATTTAATTCATTCCAGTTTAATAACAGTGACAATCCTTGCTCTTTATTCTACCAAACACTTGTAACCAACTTATTATATTCAAAATGGTAGCATAATGCAAGTATTCCTTCCCCTTAGTTATGCAGTCTAATTTACATACAGATTGCTCTCTACAAAAAATTTCATATACAAGCTAATGTATATATTTTCTCATAAGCTGCTCTATTCTATGGCAGCATAAAATGTATAACTGCTCTATAGAACTCCTCCCTTTGACTGACATCCGACTCTAATAGCCATAGAGTCCGATGTTAATTTATCATTTTTAAGTATATGCACTGCTTGCTTCATGCCAACATAATATAACAAAATAATCAGTAGATGTGAGCATTTCTTATCATATACAAGCTGACGTATACATTTTAGATCTCGTATGCTGCTGTGTTCTATGGCAGCATGAACTGTATCATTATGCTCTATAGAACTCATATCTTTGACTAACGTCTGATTCTAATGCCCAAATAGTCCGACATTAACTTATCATTTAAAGTATATACACTGCTTGCTTCACATCAATATGATATAACTTAAAGTAATCAGTTGATGTAACAACTCCTTATCGGTCTTCATCTGGCTATTTCTTAGTGTCATAATATGGCAATATATCCTAAATATTGTGTATCTAAGACATACCAAATCTCGCCCCCCCCCCTCCTTCCCTTACATCACAGGGTGATTGAACTTTAAATGATACCTTTACAGACCTTCCTTCTCAAAGAAAATTACCATATATTTATGGGTCTCTTCTGTCATTCTATATTATATATTTCAACAGAATCTATTTATGAACATCTATACTAACATATACATATGCTCTTATTTTATATAAATTCCATTTTTTCAGTGTCTAATAAAATTAATGATTCTATTTAATGTGTCATATCTATACTCATATATTGTTCACTCCTTTTCAAATGTTATGAGATTTAATTTCTTTCCAAATTTTTTAATTTTTTATTTTATATTGTTACTTCTCCTAGTGTAAACAATACAATGTAAACCATTAATATTCGGACCCATAATGTCATGCCCACCCATGAATACATCATGTATGTCTATCTCTTTCTGATACTTCTGGATTCTAGGGCTGGTTTAACTGAAACCTTACTGTTCAGTCCATACCCTTTATCTGCCCTTAGCGTAAGTATCCATTTCAATTCTCTATTTTCCACTTTGTTCTTAATGTCTCCCATCCTCTTGTCCCAGTCTACCTTATCAATAACCATAAATATAAACCTATGCACTCTTTCATTCGACTGATCATATCTTGATAGGGCACTAATAGAGTCCCTCGCTCTAACACTATTAATATGTTCCTTTATCCTCTCTCTCATCATACGTGTGGTCATGCCAAGATAAAAATGCTGGCAAAAATCACAATTCACTAAATATATTCTATTTCTTAACTTGCAATCTGCCTTGATGTTGAATACATATTCTTTACCTGTTGTGGGGTGTATGAACTTGTTATCACTATGTATATATCCACACCGGTTACAATGCCCACATGAGAAGGTCCCCCATATGCTCTCAGTAGTCTCTCTTTTAGGATAACATAGCATACGCTTAAGACTCATTTTGTTTTTATATTGGAATCTGGGCATATCACCTTTAATCCTTTCATCTGTCATAAGAATAGGCCAATGTTTTTCCATTACTGATTTTATTTCTCTTGCATTGTTGGTATAAGATGTCAAAATCCTAACCTGTCCTCTATCCTCTTCTTTCTTACTCAATGTAATCTGTTCATCCCCTTCCATTGAATAGTAGGATTTTGCTCTTGCTGTTCTCAAGGACGTAACTTCCTTAGTATTTATTTCCAATTCCCCTTCTTTGTATCCTCTTGATGTCAGTTCCCTAACCAAGTTCTGTACCCTGTCTTCAAACACCTCTTCCTTCTTACTCAGCCTGGAGACCCTCATAGCCTGCCCTTTCACTACATTATTCAATGTCCTTCCAGGGTGCATACTTGTCCTGTGTAACATAGTGTTTTGATAACAATCTTTTCTATACATCCTGGTATCTAATGTTCCATCTGGTAGCTTTATTATTTTTACATCCAAATATTCTATCTGTGTAGTGGAACATTTTGTAGTGAATCTCAAGAATGTTCTAGTCTTATGCAGTTGTTCAACAAATTAATCTAGCTCTTCTTGTGTACCTTCCCACAGGATGAAAATATCATCCACAAATCTATGATAATATTTCACTTTACTAAGGTACATATCCATCTTAAACACTACATTCTCCTCACAGTATAACATTACTGTGTTTGCGTAGCTAATGGCACAACTTGTGCCCATATCTACACCTTCACATTGGAGGTAATATAATCCATCAAATGTGAATGCATTATTATGTAGAATCGTATTCATTAATAAGCACATCAGATTTATCAATTTCCTATCATATCCACTTCCATTATCTAGATGTTTCCTCATGTAGTCCACCCCTATTTCATTGGGTATACTTGTAAAAAGCAAAACTACATCCATTGTTACTAATAACTATTTTCATTGAGCCCTTGTTGATTATGTGTAAACATATATAAATCATGTAAGAACATTTTAGTATCCCTTAGTACTATATCTGTTCTCTCCAATAGATTTCGAAGATATTTCTCCATAAAAATGGATTAGTGTTCCATTAGCCACCCTTTACCTGCTACTATGGGTCTAAATGGTGGCCTAACAGGATCTTTTTGTATCTTCGGTGACCCTTGGTACATGGGTATGGTAGGATGTTCAACATATAAAAAAATGCATCAAGTCAAGGGTGATATCATATCCAGTTAAACAGTTATTTAAACCTATATTAACCTTTCTAATCATTGATTCTATGTCATGGTATTGACTCTGCTTATAAACATTTTCATCATTCAGCATTCATTTTATAGATATCTTATAATATTCCTGGTCCATGACCACTATCAACCAGCCTTTATCCGCAGGCCTTATCATTATGGACGTGTCTAACTTTAATTGTTCTAATGCTTCTCTTTCACATTTGTTAAGGTTCATAAATCTCTAACCTTGCTTCTTCTGACTCATTAATCCATGGACTTCCTCTTCACACATTTTACTAAATGCATCAACCACTAGATGGTTAATAGGTATCACGCTACTATATTTTTTAAAAACATTAACCTTTTAGGATTGTTCATCCTGATATATAATTTTTAACATTATGTTCCTACAGAACAATTTTATGTCAATCAGTGTGTCAGTCAGATCAGCCCCTTACACCGGGATAAAGGAAAGCTCTTTATTCAGCACAGAGGTCTCATGCTGTGTCAACGTTTTATGTGAGATATTCCATACTATCCCTCCGTCTGATTCCACCTTTTTTTCAAGGTGGGGTATCCTGTTGGCTCCATCTGCTCTTTGCGTTTCCTCCTCCCTCTGCTCAATGAGCATTGTTGTTCTCTCCCCGTGTCCTCTCTTACAGGTAATGGAAACTTCAGAAAAACCTGTGGACTGGTTTGAGACATATTCTTCCTTCTAACAGTGGGTTGTGCTGATGGGACCTCCATACAGTCACTCTGGTTGCTAGCTCTAATTTGGCTCACTTCATGTACAGTCTCAGTAGGTTTTATTCTCATATTGCTCTCCCAAACTCAGGCCCTTTATTGTAGGTGTTCATACTATTTTCGGGTTTATTATTGCTCATATCTTACCAAACTTTATCCTGTGTAACTGGCATCTCCATACTTTGCTTATTTCTATTATCATATTCTAAGGCCCTGGGTTCTCCCTTGGGCCAAGAAAAAAATGTGTCCTTTATTAAAGTCTGTTAAATCTTTGTCAAGCTTTTTTCTCTTTTGTAATATGAGCTTTTTCTCATATGGACAAATGGTTATTGCTATATTATTTACTGCTGTATCAACCATCTCACCTGGGAACATTTCATACAACTGTTCCTGTTGTTTCTCTATGTCTTTTATACATGTTCCTCTTTGGGCCTGAAAAAGTCATTCATAAGTCTCAAATAGTTAAAACTGGTTTCCATATTTATTTGCCGCCATCATGGTAGCAACTCTGGGTACTGAGTACCATCTACTGGCATTTTTAGAACCCTCAGTCCTCTAGGCACCACCTTATAGTGAAGACATGCTTCAAAATGAAATCTCTGTGCCTGCTGTCTCTTTAGTTTAAACATACTGTCCTTCAACTTATTCAAACATTGTCTAAACTTAGTGCGGTCAGCATTTATTTCCTTCTCACTTATGACATCCTCCCTCCCTTGCATTTCCATCAGGAGAGGGTTAACATTCTTGTATAAAATGTTTACTAAAAAGTCAATCTTTTTACCACTTCCGGCCTCCAAGGGATTGTAATCCAGCTCTATGCCAATATTCCCAGAGCTCTCTGCCATACTTCTGCTAGTATTCAATAACCAAAGTAAGACAAAGTAGCAAAATACCAAGCAGATAAATCCATGGCCGCAAGGCGTAATTATATAGCAGATAAACAAGAAATAAAATGGTCACCAAATGTACGGCTCTAAAACCATATAATATTTATTTAAAAAAGTAACAAAACGATACAGAACAGTAAGCGCTTTCACCACCAAACCAGTGGCTTCTTCAGACTATTAATAACAAACTTTTTAAAAACATTTGTATAACCTTTTACTCACTTTCTGTTAACAACTCCCACCTGTTGCTAGTAGCTCTAGGCTCATCCTCCTCATTCTAAATTGACGCGTGCTCCATAGAGCATATCACGTCATCATTTCTTCTCCAGAAGTATTTAAAGATACAGTATACACACACACACACACACACACACACACACACACACACACACACACACACACACACACACACACACACCCATATATATATATATATATATATATATATATATATATATAGAAGGTCATAAAAAGTTATAAAAACTTGCTCATTGAAAGTCTTACATAAGAGGTCATAGATCACATGTATCCTGTATGCTGCTCTGTTCTATGGCAGCATGAAATGTATCATTATGCTCTACAGAACTCCTACCTTTTACTAACGTCCAATTCTAATGCCCATATAGTCCGACATTAACTTATCGTTTCAAGTATATACACTGCTCGGTACATATCAATATGATATAACTTAAAATAATCAGTAGATGTGAACATTTCTTATCATATACAAGCTGACGTATACATTTTAGCTCTCGTATGCTGCTCTGTTCTACGGCAGCATGAACTGTATCATTATGCTCTATAGAACTCCTACGTTTTACTAACGTCCGATTCTAATGCCCATATAGTCCGACATTAACTTATCATTTAAAGTATATACGCTGCTTGGTACACATCAATATGATATAACTTAAAGTAATCAGTTGATGTAACAACTCCTTATCGGTCTTCATCTGGCTATTTCTTAGTGTCATAATATGGTAATATATCCTAAATATTGTGCATCTAAGACATACCAAACCTCGCCCCCCCCCTCCTTCCCTTATATCACAGGGTGATTGGACTTTAAATGATACCTTTATAGACCTTTTCTTCTCAAAGAAAATTACCATATATCTATGGGTCTCTTCTGTCATTCTATATTATATATTTCAACGGAATCTATTTATGAACATCTGTACTAATATATATATATATGCTCTTATTTTATATAAATTCCATTTTTTCAACATCTAAGAAAATTAATGATTCTATTTAATGTGTCATATCTATACTCATATATTGTTCACTCCTCTTCAAGTGTTATAACATTTAATTTCTTTACAAACTTTTTATTTTTTTTTTTTATATTATTACTTTTCCTACTGTAAAGAATACAATGTAAACCATTAATATTCGTACCCATAACGTCATACCCACCCATCAATGCATCATGTATATCTCTTTCTGATACCTCTGGATTCCAGGGATGGTTTAACTGAAACCTTACTGTTCAGTCCATACCTTTTATCTGACCTTAGCGTAAGCATTCATTTCAATTCTTTATTTTCCACTTTATTCTTAATGTCTCCCATCCTCTTGTCCTTGCCTACCTTATCAGTAGCCTTAAATATAAAACTATGCACTCTTTCATTCGACTGATCTATCTCGATAGGGGACTAATAGAGTCCCTCGCTCTAACACTATTCATATGTTCCTTTATCCTCCCTCTCATCATACGTGTGGTCATGCCAACATAAAAATGCTGGCAACAATCACAATTTGCTAAATATATTCTATTTCTTGACTCACAATCTGCCTTGATGTTGAATACATATTCTATACCTGTTGTGGGGTGTATGAACTTGTTATCACTATGTATATATCCACACCGGTTACAATGCCACAAGGCAGATTGTAAGTCAAGAAATATAATATATTTAGCGAATTCTGATTGTTGCCAGCATTTTTATTTTGACGTGACCACACGTATGATGAGAGAGAGGATAAAGGAACATATTAATAGTGTTAGAGCGAGGGACTCTATTAGTGTCCTATCGAGATATGAACAGTCAAATGAAAGAGTGCATAGGTTTAGATTTATGGATATTGATAAGGTAGACCAGGACAAGTGGATGGGAGACATAAAGAATAAAGTTGAAAATAGAGAACTGAAATGGATACTTACGCTAAGGGCATATAAAGGGTATGGACTGAACAGTAAGGTTTCAGTTAAACCAGCCCTAGAATCCAGAGGTATCAGAAAGAGATAGACATACTTGATGCATTGATGGGTGGGCATGATGTTATGGGTCCAAATATCAATGGTTTACATTGTATTCTTTACACTAGGAGAAGTAATAATATAAAATAAAAAAATAAAAAACAAATTAGAAAGAAATTAAATCGTATAATTCATGAAGAGGAGTGAACAATATATGAGTATAGATATGACACATTAAATAGAATCATTAATTTTCTTAGACACTGAAAAAATGGAATTTATATAAAATAAGAGCATATGTATATGTTAGTATAGATGTTCATAAATAGATTCCGTTGAAATATATAATATAGAATGACAGAAGAGACCCATAAATATATGGTAATTTTCCTTGAGAAGGAAGGTCTGTAAAAGTATCATTTAAAGTTCATTCACCCTGTGATGTAAGAGAAGAAGGGGGGTGAGGTTTGGTATGTCTTAGGTACACAATATTTAGGATATATTACCATATTATGACACTAAG
>NC_056733.1:1226990277-1227045277 GCF_019279795.1 Protopterus annectens
TGTAAAGGACTTCCTGTCATCTGGGTTGAATCTCTTACTCTCGCTCTGGAATTCCTATATTATTTCCTTCCTACATATTTCTTCAGTTCCATTCCATCATTGTTTCTCATAAGTGCCTTGTGCACCCATATTTTATCTGCTGTTTCTTATGTGTCCATGGGTGACTTTGCATTGTCCTAACCTATTCTCATATACTTTGCTTTCCATTTTGTTTATTACCTGTGTAGCCTTGTTTCATACCCAGTGAATAACCTGATTTTTTTCCTGTCTAGGCACAAAATGTGAATATATTACCCCAGCCACAGCTTTAGCAAGAATATGTAGAGGGTAATATACCATCCCAATCCCTAGAGACAGTTCCCGCAAGGATATATTCCACTGACATGCTGGTCTCTCAATACAGCTTTATTTTCTACAAGATCATTCTATTCTGCTTTTACTGTCTCCTCAATGTCTATATCCTGTTCTGTACTTTCCGTCTTTAATCCTCGCAGTGGTATTCCACTCTGGGGTTATGAGAGCCTAAGTGAAGTAAAATCCACACCTTTTTATTAAACATCAATTAGCACCTCACAGCTCACTGTTCTAGTTCATTATGTCCTTTAGGAGGTTCCATACCATCCTGTCTTGCATCTCCTTATGGTCACCTAGACATAGTGCTGATCTTGGTGGTCCTCATATTGTAGGATACAAAGATAACAAAGAGCAAAGGTATCAAAAATGTTCCTGTGCTACCATACCTCTCAACTGTCCAGATGTTCACAATATGCCCAGAGTTTTGCCTCATCTTTTGGGTCTGTTCCTCATAAAATTTGTGATTTTCTGGAAAATCACTGAGGTATCCTGGATGGCAGTATATGTATAATATACTGATTAGGTCTATTTATTTCTATATATTTGTTGACCATATAGGTCCATTGGTCTAATGACCCATACCAGCCATGACCAAGACTCACAGAACAGATGAGCAGTAAATTACAGTTTTGAAAGTGTGTCAAATGAAGTTACTGTATATGAATAAGTAATGACCATATCACAGAGATATGAGACTAGTACTTATATAACACAATTTGAGCATTATCCAGTGACATAGAAAGTGAATGGAAATAAATTGCACAAACAATAACTGAGTGCAATATATAATTAAACACTTGAGAACACACAGAACAGCTATATACAAAATATACAGTCATACCTGATATGCAGTATGCTAAGTGGGTTTGTGAAATTTGGTTGTAGTAAGATGTTAGCCATTTTTTAAATTCTTGTAGTAGGCCTAGTGATCTGACTTCAGCAGGTATGTGGTTCCAGGTGGAAGGGCCAAAATGGGACAACATAAAGCATGCTATTTTTATGGGCAAGAAAGTCATCTAGTAACTGAATGCCCTAAAACAGATGTGGTTTGTGCAAGGAAAAAGAGCATGACAAAATGAATTGTGCTGTTACGTTAATGAATGCAGTGCAGGTATCCATTTTGGCTAATCCATTAAATCATGAAAATGCTGAATATGAAAAAAAGAGCCATGCATGAGAAAGTTGTGAAAAATGAGTTGAAAGCTAGCAGAGAAATGGCAGAAATAAGAGTTTGATGAAAATGCTAATGTACACCATAGTCTTCAATAATTAGCAGAAACATGGTAGGGAAAAGGGTTCAAATATTACAAAAATGAAAATAGTAAAACTAAACTCCTCAGAAATTGATACAAGAGGCTCTATAGATGACAGATGTAAACAAAAGAAAAAGGAAAAACAAATCCAAAACATAGATGATAAATATGTGTAATATATGAGCATCATTACATCAACATATTTGAATGTAAACAGTATAAACATTTTTAAATCGAGTACCTCAGCCAAATTGGCTTTAGATGTAGGAACAAAAGTAAAAGCTTTTGAGAAAATGTAAAAAAAATACATTGGCTTCCTGACCCCCCGGCATTTTTCCAAATTCATGACGGCAATTTGGGATAAAACATATGTGCTGAATTCTGAATTCTCTGGGCGTGTGGTCTTTTTACATGAGATACCTGGATGACATTTGTATTTTTGGACAGCCCAGTTTGACAGAATTTGTGAGTTTTTAAATTATATCAATAATACAGCAACTTTTTTACAGTTTACACATACAGTGTCCTATGACATTTTACAATATTTAGATATTCAGTTGATGAAGGATGTTACAAATAAATGTTTTACTTCCATGATTTGCAGTAAACCTACCTATTCCAATGATATCTTGCATTTTACAAGTAGCCATCCCTTATATCAAAAGAAGGCAGTTGTCAAAGGGCAATTGATTAGTGTAGCCAATATGGTTTTGGTGTTTTTTGACTTTATATGAGTATGATAATTTAAAAGGCATGTTTCTGAGACATGGTTATCCTGAAAACGTTTTACGTGACATCATTCAGGAAGTCATTAACAAAGGGACTATGGGGATATATGTTTCCTTATTGGGTCACTCCTCTTCTAATACTAGTAGAGGGATGAATATAATGGGCACTACAAATTGGTCCACCTCATTTGTTACTACACATAGTGGGGACTACAATAATATTATTAATATTATTAGAAAAACTGGAGTATCTTTAACATTTTAGAAAATGCAATAGTCAATGTAGGAGGTGTTTCTAGTCTTACTACTAGGAGAAGTTTTTGTTTTAAACAGATAATAGAACATTCAGTTATGGTTTCACATTTTAGTCACAAAAAAACCTGGATCATATAAGCAAGGTTGTTGCAACTGTATATTTTTAGCACTGAATATATTAGATTTAATGCTGTTTCTGTTAAATCTAATTTCTTTTTGCAATTGCAACATCAGGAATATAGTATATGCTGCTTTATGCCAGCAATGTACATGTTTTTATATTGGAAAAAAAAAACATTAGGGGTTTTAAGGCTAGGATATGTGAACATCTGTATTTGATTAGAAAAAAAAATAATTTAAATAATGTGTGGGCAAAGTATATTAGTACTTTTCCTGAACATAGTTTTTTTTATTTTATGGTATTTAAAACAAAAACAAAAAGCGGAAAGGTAAAATCACACAAACGATTTAATGTAAGCGCTTTCGTACAAAAATTCATATGTACTTCTTCAGACATTATTACCCAGCTATCCATGTCTTATAATACTACATAATTAAGCCAAACAAGTAGATTATCAAGTTAATGAATTAATTAATCTAAACAAAACATTATTTAAAGACACATACTCAACTCCCATTCAATGCATAGTAGAACATTTGAAATACAAACATTAAAATTCCAAATGAATTCATCCCACTCTCAAAACTTAAAATTAACTTTAACTATCTTCTACAAATACCTATATGTGTATTTTTTACATATTCTAAAGGTTTTAAAAGCTTTTTTGAAAATGCATATATATATTTTTTAACTGCATTTCATCTATCTAATGCCTTTAATTTTAAAAGGCATTTAATGGAACAAGCTTCATTTAATCCAGGAAAAATATATGCATTAGTCTGCAATTGCCACATTAATTCACGTTCCTCTAATTTAAGCTGCCATGAGCCACCCCGAAGATTTTTGCATACATGATGCACAGCAATAAATTGGAAACTATGAGACTGGAATTCAGCTATGTGCCTAGCCAAGGCATTAGTGCTGATGTTACTGGAAATATTACAGAGATGTTTGTATCTACTTTGAAATAATGAGCGATAATGACATGAATGGAATCTGTAAATGTATTCAAGAAAAGGAATGCATTTAATTAATTCAGTTTTGATAACTACTGTTAAATATATATTTTTTAGTACATGAATGAACTTCCTACATATCTGGATACAATTTTTTTTTTCACAACCTGGAAGTTTAGCTTAAACCACATTAACACAAGAATTATAAATACTGATTGATAATGAAGAGGATAAAAACAGGTTAATTCAATTATTCTTAGAAATAAAATATAAATAAAAAGAATGTGTTTTTGGAAGAAAATTATGCACTTTAAATATGATAAGGCCAGATCGGCTGTACAAGAAAAAGTAAGAAAGAAAGAAATAAAAGCATGTTTACTTTCTAAAACTTTTAGAAAGAATAAGGTATGTAGGTTAAAAGATGTGAATAAAATGAGTAATAAGAAAACTTTGCACAAAGAAATTATAAGTACGTTTTTTTTTTCATTTCAGAAAGCTGTGGATTTTTACCTGATGCATGATTGAAGACAGTTAAGGAGATAATGAAAAAAAAGTCGGATAAGAGCTGAATTGTATATTTTCTGATAGTTGTTCAGCAGAAGCATTCCAGTGAAGAGTGAAATAAAATATATAACAAATTACAAGAGATTCTGCAATATACATATATGTATCATAAAAGAAATCATTTAAACATTTTACAGATTACATGAAACTTTATTATGTTTATGATTTTGTTTTTTGAAAATGCTGTCTAAAAACATAATTCCTTGGAAGCTGAAACAATAAACAGATTTATAATTTATCATAGGTACAATATCACGATATCAAAAGTTAAGAGAAGAAATGATTGCATATGTGTATTCCATGTATATTCCAGTTTGATTATTTCATATTGTAATAGTGATACAATAAAAATGAAAATCATGTAAAGTAATAGATGATAAAATTATGGCTATAAAGGTATGGAAAGATATATTTCTTGCCAATATAATTGCATGCAATTTGATGTTAATGTAATTCATTCTTTGAGCTCTGTGTTGAAAAGAAGAAATAATTTATGGTGGATTGTGATCAGCAGTTATGTCAAATAATGATATCCCAACTTCTTATAATTGTCATGGGATCTTTTACATCTGACTGAGCTACTCCCAGCTCAGGCAACTGAGACCTTGGTTTAACATCTCATCCAAAAGACAGTACCTCAGGGTTCATCTTCCCATTTATTCTTCAGCACAGTGCCAGGTACTGGAAAAATTAATCCAAGCACCTGGTGTAGGGATAGAACTCATGACTTTCTGATCTTCTTGGCAAGAAGAATAAGTGCGCTACTTATAAGGTCACTAACACTTAATATTCATTTTACAACATTCTAGATGTTGCATGTACACTCAAATAAAAAAACAATGCAGATATCAATTATTTTACATTTTTATAAAATGTTTCTTGTTCATTTTCCAACTAGTAGATTCACTTTTAGTCAGCTTACATGGATGCACAACTAAATGGAACAATTCCCTGGATTTATTAAACTTCCATGCAGGACTAACTTAGTCCTGCACAGAAGCGCCCATTTAGCAGCAGGATGGCAACACACCATGCATATTAAAAAGGCACACTGCCCATGCTCCTAGGCTTACACGGAGCATATACAAGTCCAGGGGGCATGTTTGAGAGCAGAGCTTGCAGAATAAACATGCCCCTGCAATGTAGAACAGCAGAAAGTGGTAAGAAATGAGCAAGACCTCTCATAGGTGTCCACATATCCCCACCAACAGTCCCCCATGTGTACAATAGCAACAGAACATACAAACGAAATGAAGAAACCCTTGTATTTATATTTTTAAAAATCCAAGTACAGTTAACCATAGGTGCACGGGTGTGCCCATCACTTAGCTACAGTTAAAGCAGCTTAAAAGGCTGAAGAGGATAACAAGAAAGATATATGCAAATGAAGCAGAACACCAATAGTGTAGAGGGCAGAGCATTTGCCTAATGAGCAGGCATTCCTGTCTCGAGTCCCACTGCAGCACAGTCTATTTTACATGGCAAAGCACGTTATAACCAATATTTTTGTTGCAATACCCACTAAATAACGCATATCTATGAACTGGAGTACTGCAGGAAATGCACATGTGAAGTATCAGTGTCAAAATGAATAAGGCACTAAAAAGCAGGTTTAAGCACAAATAAGCAATAGTAAGCATACGTAAGCACTAGTAAGCATGTTTAAGTGCGTTTGCGTGGGGGTAAGCACTGCCTACACAGATTAAGCAATGTGGAAGGTAACTGAGAATAAGAAGCTGTAACTGGAAGTTAGCAGTGCTTACCACCGCACAAACGTGCACACCCGCTTACAACTGTTTTAAAGTGCCTTTAACCACTCTGTATCCAATGGCCCGTGTTCCTCCCAGCAACAAAATAAACAGCTTCTGCAAGGTTTGAACCCAAAACCCTGGACACTACAGTAGTTAACCACTAAGCCATCATAGCAGTACATACAATTGAGGTTTCAACAAATAAATCCTCACCACAGGAAAATCAAACTGAACATGTGAAAGGAATGTATGCACAGGTAGATGTTGTATAACCTGCTAAATAACATTAATATGTGAACTGGAGTACTGCAGTAAGGCCAGATTTGAGGCGTTATTGTAATAAAGTGTTGAAGTCCCCAGGACCCCATACAGTGTACGTACACATGAATCACAGATACCAGACACAGATATAACATGTGACAAATAATAAATCAATGCCAAAAGGAAAATATAATGCTAATTAAATATTAAGCAACACTAAGCATTGCACAGCTCAGCTTACTTGGTGTAAGCAATTTTAGGCTGGCCAACTCAATCTGCCCAGTGGTATACCCCTTTAAACAATGCCAACATTAGGTAAGCAGGTGTGCCCATAGCTTATCCTTTTCAAAATCATCCAATCCCAGGAAAGTCCAGGAAATCAGGTGTATTTAAACCCCACAGGCACAAATTATTTCCATAACTGGTTGCAGCTCCCTACTGTAGGCAGAATGGCTGGAGTTTGGGAAGGCACTTGATTTAGAGCGCAACGCAGGGGCATGCAGGAGTCCAGATTCATGGTATGGCTCCTGGAAAAACACCATGAGCAGAGACTACTGCAGGGTCAGTACCAGGGCTCTCAGTATAAAGTGGAGGCATGGGACAGTCTCGACTGTGACCTCACCAGTGCCACTGGTATCCCCCAGACTGGTGAGCAGGTCAGGCATCACCATGCTGACCTGAAGCGGTGGAAGGGGGATCTCTTGGAGCAGTGGATCCAAGAATCAAAGCAGATGGCCAATGTCCCAGCACTGAGTAAGTACCCATTCTACTACGTAGAGAATGATTGTTTAGCTTGTGTATACTATGGACAGGTAATGGCTAAATATCACTGTATTTCCCTGACAGCTGCAGATGAGTGGACTGTGAACCAGCAAGCCCATGCTGCTAGGCTGCAAACGCTGAGCCGTGAGGCAGGTTAGTAATAATCTTGCATGTACTGTCATAACAAATAAATATAACAGTTCTAGAAAGTGTTGTACCAGTATAAAAATGTATTGTGTACGGGATGTACTGAATAAACTAGACAATATGGCAGAAAGGCTGTCATACAGGTTGCGTGGAAATAAAGGTGTAATATCTTGTGAATAAAAGTTTAACCCCAGGAGTGCTTGTGTACATTCTGCTGTCATATGTTGTTGTAGTGCTGCATTCTATAAATAGTACTGTTGTGTTAAGCAGTGTTACCCAACTGTTGAACGCAGATAAAATGTGTAGGAAGTTCAGTATAACAATGCTGGAAGTCCCAAGAGGTCAGTCATATTGTACAACTGAGGGAGACTTACACAGAAAACACTGGAATATGTCACACCAATTCCCTGATAGCACAGTGTACTGTGATGTCAACTGTAATATTTTTACCACACACAACAGGGGTTTGAATCCTGGGAGTGGTAGTAGGTTGTATGTATAATCATACCCCACAACTGTACAGAGTTTGTGAGAATGTTCAAATAGAAAGCTGTATGCATAATTAAACCCAACAACTGTACAGAATTTGCTAGAATGTTCAAATTGTAAGCTGTAAGCATAATCATAACCATCAACTGTACAGACTGTGGCAGAATGTTCAAGTAGTAAGCTGTATGCATAGTCATACCCCTAAACTGTTCTGATCTGTCTAGCATGTCCAGATAAATGGCCCAAATCTGCTGCCTGGTAACCTGTTCCCCTGACATATCAGTGTGATGATCCAAGAAATGTAGGCAGTTTCTACTGACATATAACTAATAGTCAGACCTGTATATAGTCAGAGAATGTATATGAAAACAAACCTGTCATTGTAGCATCCCACCGAAAGTGTATGACAGCTAATTGTCAGGTAGTGTTAACAGTGATTTTCTCAGCAGCCATAACAGCTAAGAGGTGTAGCCTCTACGTAAGACACAGTCCACGTAGATACTAATGTACAAACATACCATTGTACAAAGTAAGGACAGTGGATAGTGTAATAATACATGTAAGGGACAGAGCACTGTAGTGACTAAGAAAGTTGTGAAAACTACAGGGATATATTACTTGTTAATAGATCTCTCTCTCTCTCACCTCCACCATATGTGCTACAATAACCTAATTACACACCTCAATGGGTACGTGTACACTCCAAACTTCTGTCGGGATATATGTCCTATTGGTTTATAAATATTCACATTTGGTTCTATGCATATGCCAAGTTAAAATACTCCTATATTGGTGACCTGTTGCCAATAATGAAACTTGCATGCTGTTGTAATGGCCACTGGTGTCCCATATATGCATGTGTTCTGGTCGCTCTGCAACTGTTGCAAATCTAGGGTCTTGGGTTAATGGGAATACCTATGCATGCTGTTATAACTAATCCTGAATGCTGTTGTCTATTACTAACTGATATCTTTCTTAAAACTGCAACACCATAGCTCGTATGGGAAGGCCAGTTCCAGCGGACCCACCTATCCCAACTCAGCTGGCCATGGCACCAGGCACCAGCACGTCTGGGGCTCAGCCTGGGATTTCCTCCTCATCTGGCCCTGCACCACCTTTGGGTGTTACCGCTGCAGGGAATGGGGCTCAGCCCCCCTAGGAGCGGGGGCGGAGAGGTACCTGTCACCCATCGGCAGATCCGGGCCATGGTGCGCAGCAAGTTTGACAAGGAGATTCAAGACAAGTTATGCCAGCTTGAGGGCCGCGTGGCACAATTAGAGGATGAGTCTGCCTCTCCTACCCAACCCCTAGCACAGCCACCTTTGGGGCCGTGAAGGTGCAGTGGTGACTTCCCATGAGTGGAGACCTCAGTCCCACTGTTTCCACTGGAAGGCTCATGAGCTTGCGACTTCCAAACACCCCTCCCCGTCCAAGGTGTTTACCCCCCACATGTGTCATATACTGCCCCTGTATGCATCTTGTTTGTCTTGTCTGTTAACCTACCCAGCCTACCTCCCCAAATATACCTACTACCCTTCCCCAACATCCCACTCTCACCTGAAAAAAATAAAAGGGCAATCTGTTCCCACAAAAAATCTCACCCCATACATAGCCGTCCATTTTGCACACGTGTCCACTGGACACATGTAATCTGGTCTAATTGGCATCACAATGAATTATTGTTGTCCTCATCCCCCAAGGTGTTTGAGTGTCCAAATCTACCTCCAAATTCAGTGTATATGCACAGCTGTAGCTGTAGAAGAAATGGGCAGGTATGGACCTTCCCTACACCCTTCCTGCACATCCCTGGATATTTTCCCTGCTGTCTTTCCCTCTTTGTGCCCCTTTTTTTCATCACTGTCCTATCAACCCCTTTTTCTTTTTTTTAAAGAAATTAGCATGGTGGTAAGTGGGAGTAAGCACTTTTAAGCAGCAGTAAGCGGGTCTAAGCCTGTTTGCGTGGGGGGTAAGATATGACTACACATGTTAAGCAAGTTAGAAGCTAACTGAGTGCAGGAACCTGTAACCAGAAGTTAGCAGTGCTTACCTCCACGCAAACCCAATTACAACTACTTTAAAGTGCCTTAATCACTCTGTATCCAATGTCCTCTGTTCTGCCCAGCAACAAAATAAACAGCCTCTGCAAGGCTCGAATCCAGGACCATGCACACCATACACAACGTGATTTACAACTAAGCCATACCAGCTATATATAAATCTGATGTTTTCAGAAACATAACATCCAGCCCAGTCAGGCAACAGTACAGAGAATGTATACCAGCATCTAGATGTATATGTGTGTGTAAATATATTAATATCTAAACAGATACAACATATCCATATATCTATATATATATATATATATATATATATATATATATATATATATATACATATATATAAATATTCAGAACTATATACATATATAAATATATATGAACATATATACATGCAAATACCGACATCTACACATATATATGTCAATACCTATATGTCCACATATACACAGCACGTTACATACATGTACGCAGATATATATCTCCATAGGTATATACGGACATAGTTATAAATATGTAAGCAAATATATATACCTATATAGGTATATATGGCCATACATCTGTAGATAGCAATGGTAAATTAACAGAAACATATATGTCCACATGCACCGGTAATTGGGTCAAGAGGCCAAAAAAAATATATGTCTTGTACGAATTGGCATACCCCCCCCCACAGCCAAACACGTCCGCTCTGCAATACACTACCAAGTTTATTGTATTTTATTTGTTTTATTTAAATAGGGATTTAAATTATTTTTCTTTTATTCTTTATTTGTTTATATTTCATTCCCCTCTCCCCCACCCACTAGGCAGGCCAACCAGTACAGGCCCATCCAGCCCAGCCTCTCCTAGACCCATATTTTCTTTACCCAGAGTCCCGCCCCCAACCCCCCCACCCCCGCTGCACACATGCAGCCACCATCCCTTCTCTGGTTACCAGCCCGTAGCAACCACACCACCACACTTTGCCCACCCTCCACTCCTCCTCTCCTCGGGACTCATCTTGTATGTTGTCCTGACCCAAGTATCTTCGGTCTTCCACACACTGTAGTCCATGCACATATGAACACAGCCGTGCTTACCTGTGGAGACATGGGGTTACCATAAATGAAAGACATCTCAGTTTTGGGTCGTCCCACATGGGACGAATTTTTTTTGGTAGTAACAATAGACTTCACGGGTGACTTTGTTTACACCAATGGGTTTATTTTTAGGTATTGCAAAGCATAAGTGGTGCACAAGGTTGCCCAGTATGCACACGATACCTGATAGAAATGTCTAATTCAGGTATGCAGGAAACACACGGCCCTTGTATACTCATGGCACTACAGGTTCCCCTCCTGATAACTAAATTATTTTCTAATGAAGATGCATACAGCACCTTGCAGGACTACTGGTAACTGCATCACCTCTTTATTATAATGATGATGAAAATGCACACAGCACCTTGCAGGGCCACTGGTCTCACAGTATTATTTGTTAAGAACTGTGGCGGTAATTTAAATAAACAGCTCAAAATATTGTATTTAAACAATGATAAAATGGTTGCGTTTAATAATGAAACATGTCTTTCTGTAGAAGTCTTGATAATAAAGAAGACAAAAGTGCTAAATAATACAGGATTCTCGGGTGTTTTCTCTGTAAGTCATTTTGAATGCTTTTGTGTTGCGGCATTTTTAGTGATACTTTTCTTCATTTTTTTGTGTGGTCTGGCAACATATAGATATATATATATATATATATATATATATAAATATATATATATATATATATATATATATATATATATATATATATATATATATATACACACACACACACACACACACACACATAAACACACACACATAAACACACACACACACACATATATATATATATATATATATAGAGAGAGAGAGAGAGAGATACATGTGACACACATACACACGCAGACATATGTACAGTAAGATACTTATGTAGTAAGCGCACACAATATGGTACACCCACTATGCCTACAGTGAACACCCTAACAACTGGATAACCCACCCACAGAGAGGTCATAGGATAAACACCACACACACAGGTTTATAGAAATGGAATACCTTTATTTGTGTAATATTACAGAATTACATGCCATGTTTCAGACACTGACATTCATATCAACAGAGTAATGCAACTGTGAAACAGTTATACTAATACAGTAGTCTGGAAAGGTCCACAACTGTTGCTGTCCAGGCCAAGCTCTTCAAATTGTACATTAGTAAGGACAGACTGGGCCACAGGATACCACACAATCAATAGTAAGTGATGCAGGTGTATAGTCCAGCAGCCTCTATCTACACACTGTACACAAACCCTAGGTGGTAAAGTCTTCAGTTGACCAAATGTGATGTAACTGTTACATAACAAGGCATAACTGACACCATCACAGGCACACTGGCACACAGAACAGTCTGTATGGCAGGATGCATTAGGCCTGCAGTAACCCACTTTATATAAGCAATGTCAAGATAAGTGACATGTATGGTACTGTACATCTAGATACCTTAAGTTGGCTCACCCATGATACCCCCACATGTTGTAGCAGCCTAGGTTATGTATGGTGCATCCCCCCACTAGACTCATTAATACAGGGCTATAGACTTCCGTTACATACACTGCCCTCTGGACTGCATATGGGCACACATGTATTGTGTAGGTGAAGGCCACACATATATGGCCGCAGCCCCACTGTATGTGTCGGGGATACAACAGCAGTGTACTGCTGACAGGCATGGTAGCATGGTATACGTATATGTGCATATGTATCTCTAGCTGTATATGTATAGACATATACTGCTCTGTATATATATATATATATATATATATATATATATATATATATATATATATATATATATATATATATATATATATATATATATATATATATATATATATATATATATATCTGGGTGTGTATATGCATATCTATGTACATATACACCCCATATATATATGTCGATATGTACATGTATAATTATTTATATAGGTATCTGGATAATCATATGTACATATATTTTCACCATATGTCCTGAACATGGGGTGTAGCCCTACCCCAGCCCCTATAGTCCCACCTTTGTAGTGCAAGTGGATGTCAGGCATGTATAGCAGGTATAGTAGACTATAGCTTCTGTAATAGGGACTGTCTTCACAGACATGGTGTGTGTGGGAGGTCACATCTGCTTTTCACATGTTTGCCATTGGCTACTGACAAACATCCTAAGGACATCATAGTACAGTACCGCTGCAAGCACGTAATGACCTGTGGACTACAGCACAGATATTGTCCAATAGATGTGGACATTCTGACACACTCTGTACAGTCCAGAGATATACACAGAACCACTTAGTGCAGAACATGTGGACCACGCCTGACAATATGGATGTTAACAGCCATGTAGATGGGTATAACACATAATGACTTTTATAAATTAGCCCCCATAGGTTATGCATTCACACACCTCTGTCTGTCCTGACACATAATAACTGATGGTACAGAGGTGCTATGGCCACATACTACCCACGAGATACTGACATACATCTGTACACCATCCCACCGCTCTGTCTGACATACATGACTGTTAAAGGAGGCCCAGCAGCAGTACATCTGGAAAGTATCTGGACATGAAACCTTGCTGGGTAAGTACACTAAGCTGCTAGGCATGTAACAAAGCACTGTGCAGGCTACAGGCAGACTGGCTCAACACTGGCCTACATCTCCTATGAGGGAATGCACATGTACCTGCATAAGATACATCTATGTGAAAGCACATAACCACAACCAATGTGAGCACTGCCACAGCCGCATATGGTAAGCTAGCATAATATTACAGTATATGGACTATCTGTTCAACACCATCCTCATATGTGCCACTCACACACTGACCCTACGTATACTGGGCTGCTACACAGTGTGGTTTGATGTCCATCTGTGGTATGGGACATGTGTGTGTATGGTCCCACAAACATGTAAGCCAATATGGTAACATACAGTTGAGCAGCATGTAACATCAGATAGGATGGGACCTAGGACGATGACATCTACCACAGTCTGTACACAGGCCAAGGTACATATTAACAATACACACACTGTCGGCATTCCCCATAAGTACACAGACCCCAGTACTGTACAAACAACCACAGAATGTCCAGGTCATGTCATCAAATATAACCCCTACTGTACATAACATGTGTAGCAGTCTGATATCTCACTGACTTGTTATCAGATATGATGACACTAATGATGGTGTACAACACATATGTACCTCTTAATGCATGACATATGTACAAAGGTTGACAGAGTTGTGGCTGGAGGCACATGCACAGAGCCAATATTGACATGTTGCTGTGATAGCTTCATACATTTACTGTTGTAACAGGGTCTGTTGCAACATATGTCCTATGAGGGTTATGAGGTCAGTAACTGTCATGGCTTTCTCCAACTGCAGACTGCAATCCTCACACTACCTTCTGCAGTTCCCTGATAGATGCTCTGTGGATAACACATGACACCAAAGGCACAACACACTGCCCAGTCTGCAGATGACCCTACAGATGGGGATTCCTCATAAACATAGACCTGACATGGCAGGTATTAAAACATGTAGGACAGCCATATCCACACACACACTGTTAAACCAGCATTGCTCCAAATGCAGTATAGCAGCACTTACAGTCTGTAGTCAGGTCAGGCACATCTCTGTCCTGTGTTTTGCCCTGTTTCCACATTGTATGTTGTTACAGGTTATTCCCCAATCAATCTGAGATGCTGTTTGCCAAACAACAGCTCTAGTTCCTGCTCACAATGAATGAAAAGGGCCAACACCAACATGATGTTCCTAGATACTGGAGTGTGTTTCCATGCAATTGGCTATGGGAATGTTACCACAGCTTTTACACATGCAATCAGCTAGGGAAGGGCTGCAATTCATGCAGAAGCCATCAGCTGATCATGAGCATCACTTAAAATGCACATGCTGCTGCCTAAGAAAAGCAGGTATAGGTCTCCACATCCACCAGGGAGGGAGTGAGAGAGGCAGACAGAGGCATTGACAAGTCAGGAAGTGGTGGGAGAGTAAAACCTAACCCCTGACGACTATGTACTGCTATCACAGTCCTATGCACTTACTGGATGCACCACATAGGTTACCTGTTGTGGAGTCCTCAGAACATATATGTGATGGTGAGTGACATCTGCAACAGGGATATGGTAGCTATATGGTAGGTGAAGTACACATGCCTGTCAGCATGAACAGGTGCCAGCATCAACACTGCCACACTCTCACAGGGATGCACACAGATTGGCACACTTGGCAGGGCCAGGGATACAGCTCCTCATTAATGAGATTGCCACAACACTTTACTGTGCAGGTATCACATGCACCACATGGGTCATATGGAGGTTCTATGGGCAAAAGGTATGGGGGGTGTCTGGCATCAGACAGCATGCTTCAGTATGCCACTGGGGGTTGTAGTGAGTGTGGGTGTGACCATACTCATCATAAAACACACACACAAACACACAGGGTGCCAGTACTGACATGCACGGGTGCATTTATGCACGAGTATGTGGTGGTGACTGTGCCAGATGGCTATACAAGGCTAGGTGATGTGCATACCTTGGCATCAGGCCACATGACAATGGTCTGCATTGTGGCTCAGGACTGGTGGGTATTGTATCCACCATCCAATCACCTGGGCGACTATTGCATGTGGCCAATGCTGTGCATCGCTTGCCATGTATGTGTACCTTAGTCC
This sequence comes from Protopterus annectens, assembly GCF_019279795.1. Taxonomy (NCBI): domain Eukaryota; kingdom Metazoa; phylum Chordata; order Ceratodontiformes; family Protopteridae; genus Protopterus; species Protopterus annectens. The sequence continues at coordinate 1,227,005,757 of NC_056733.1, forward strand.
ATGACAAGGACAGTATCTGGGATGTGCACACCTCCCACATGCATGTACAGTCACATGTGGAACTGTATTTGGGGTGTCAGGCCCATGTTGTGTGCACAGGTTATCATCAGATGTGCCAGTCTTGGCCACCTGTGGCAAGAACTGGTAATGGACAGCAGGTTTACCCTGCACCTACATTGATAGCATGCTAACTACATTCCCTGGTGTCAGTGGAATCTGTCCATACAAGGCATGTTTTTAGGCATGGTATGTCCTTTGTGGGTCACATGTGATGGCACCACAGGTGTTTCAGGTGTTCAGTGGGGAACATGGGGAAGGTGCACTGTCTGCATGTATGTGCATATTAGACAGATGGACAGGGTGCCATGCCCTCTGTAGACCACTGCATTCACTCCATAGTTACTATCAGTCGCCAATATGCAGTGTACTACACACATATTGGCTGTTGCCAAGGCATGTGTGTGTGTGTGTGTGTGTGTGTGTGTGTGTGTGTGTGTGTGTGTGTGTGTGTGTGTGTGTGTGTGTGTGCGTGAGACATGGGGTAAGAGTGTGCTCTGGGTAATACTGAGGTTGCTAACTGTGATTGGCCTTGATGTCACATGTATGGGTATGGATTTGCACCCCAGTCTCTCGGCTATTTCACATCTGTTATCCCTGTACAGTGGATATTGTGATATATACTAAGGCCACAATATAAGAAATTTGCATAATCCACTCCACATTGGGCCCAGGTGTCACACACTAACACCCACCTCCACACAGGATACAAATTACAAACACACACACCTGGAATGTCTGGGAGTAAAACCCCTACCTAATTAGTTTAGTACACTACACAGGTATAGTACACGCCATGGAGATTACTGGAGTACTCCTTCCCCAAAGGTATATATCACATTCGCTGACATCAGCAGGATTGCCAAAGTAGGGCATTTGACATGTACTGAGTGTGACTAGCCTAAAATGCATTGCACCCTACACAGACATTGGCAGACACAAAACATCCACAACTGACTTGTGCAGGTATAGACCCCCTAACAGAGGTCTATATCACACTACAACATGGAGCTGTTATAGGACACACCACAGGGATTACTGGATAGCTCCTTCCCCAAAGGTATATATCACAATGGCTGACATCAGCCGGCTTGCCAAAGAAGGGCATTTGACATGTACTGAGTGTGACTAGCCTAAAATGCATTGCACCCTAGACAGACATTGAAACACACACAAAACATCCAGACCTGCCGTGGGTGGGAACAGAACCCTACCAGAGTTCTACATCACACTACAGCAGTATGCAGGTATGGCACGTGCTACAGAGATTAATGGGCTACAACCTTCCCAGAGATGTATTTCTGGGTGTATGAAATCAGCAGCCTTGCCAAAGATGAGCATTTGACTTGTAGTGTGTGTGACTACCCTAAAAAGCATTTTTCCCACACAGACAGAGTCAGACAGACACACACACATAAACACACACACACATGCCATGTCTGGGAGTAGAATACCTACCTAACTACTTTATCACACTACAGCAGTACGCAGTTACAGGACATGCTACAAAGGTTACTGGGCTACAACTTTCCCAGAGGTGTATTTCTAGGTGGATGACATCAGCAGCCTTAACAAAGTAGAGCATTTAAATTGCAGGGGGTGCGACTACCCTAAAAAGCATTGCTTTCTACACAGACAAACAGACACACACACAGTTGCCAAGGCTGGGGTCAGAACTCCTACCTAACTACTTTATCACACTACAGCAGTTCGCAGTTACAGGATGCACTACGGAGATTACTGAGATACAACCTTCCCAGAGGTGTATTTCTAGATGGATGACATCAGCAGCCTTACCAAAGAAGAGCATTTAAATTGTAGGGGGTGTGACTACCCTAAAAAGCTTTGCTTTCTACACAGACACACACACACACACAAACCCACAGTTGCCAAGGCTGGAGTTAGAACTCTTACCTAGCTTAATACACTACAGCCGTGCACAGTTACGGCATGCGCTACAGAGATTACTGGGCTACAACTCTCCCAAAGGTGTATTTCACAGTGGATGACCTCAGCAGGCTTGTCATAGTGGGTCTATGGGGAGGGCAGTGTGTGTGCATGGGCCATAACCTATTCATCTAGGGGTTAACACGCCACAGGCGGGCACAACCTGGGTCATATTTCACAGGTACATGCATGCAGTTGCTAGATGAATACTTCCTTGCACAGTCATGTCGCACAGCTGGCACATGCACCACATACTCTGTAATGCTGAGAGATACTGGTGGCTAGTATCTGCAGTGAGTGACATCTGACCCTTGTGTGGTTGTGGCCCTTTGCCTGTGTGCTGGGTGGGACAGGCCTGGATGACTCCTTGTCACAGTCACCCTCTTCTACACATTTATGTATGTCTATCTTTGGCTTATTATAGCGTGTTGTCCTTACATATATGCCTGTTGTCCTATCCACTATGTGTGCAAAGCATGAGTGAGGCATACTGAGGAGTGTCTGCACTAACATCTGCTGCTGCCAAATATGTCTGGTCCACTGGTGTTTGCAGAAATGGCCTTCATGTGTTTAAGTGTGTGAGCATGCCCAGCATGACCTTTCAGTATGTTGTTGACTGACATTGCCCTCATTTCTCAAAGTGTGTGGGCATGCCCAGTATGGCCATCTGTACTGAATGTGTGGAACGAGTCCAGGTTGTTTGTACTGCAGTGCTAGCCTTTGTGTTGTACACCTACAGGTAGCATGCTGTCTCTGCAGGTATCTGTCAATCATTTGGTATGGACTGTTACTACATTTCTTCATTTCTACATTTCTGCATTTCTACTTAGGATGGCGGGGGGCACACCTGAGTATTTCTACATTTCTCCACAGGAATGAGGGGGGCACATCTGACTGTGACTGCATTTCTACATAGGATGGGGAGGGGCACACCTGACACTTGTACACATTTGCTATGACTGTACTGGTATGTTGGGTACTCCATTTCACTCTGTTGTCTTACCTGTCATGCTGACTAGAGGCATACCAGTGTACTACAGATCTTAGTTTTTAATTACCTACATATTAGTTTCTGACTTCCTACCCTTCAGAACTGACATCCCACTGCCTGACCTGCTGTAGTCTGTCTGTGTAGGCCTGGTGGAGGTTACCCATAGGTCTTATTCATAGGCCATATCACTGCCTTTGTTTGTGTTTGTCTACACCTGTCCTGCTGGCTGTGACTGTTGTTGGGTATGTGACTCCCCCCCGACTGGCATGTGTGAGTCACTTACCTTGTGGGTGTCCCAGTATTGAGGGTGGTGCTGCAGGGTTGCCTATGTCGGATGCACATAGTACACTCCCTACACATGGTTAGGCACAGGTAGTGTAATATTTGGCATCTCTTTTACTGTATGTGAGAGTCAGAGAGAGGTTTGATTCCCTGGGTCTCTCCTGTGTCAGTTTATGTGCTATAGTTGCCTCTTTGCCAAGGCCAGGGCATACTGGGCACACCTCATTCTGCCTACTGGGGCAGACTCAGGTTGTTCCTCCTCTGAGTCACTCTGTGCCTGTGTAGACCTTGGCAATGGTGAGGGGCTGTGTGGCCCTGCCCCGTACTGTTCCTGCTGCAGCTGTTTCCACAGGATCATATTGTATAGCATGGCACATATGATGAAAATCTGGGTACATGTAGCTGGTGAGTACTGCAAGGCTCTACCGGATGTGTCCAGGCACTGAAACCATGACTTGAGCATCCCAAACTCATGCTCTATTATAATTCTGGTCTGTGCGTTTGCCTCATTATGGAGTTCTTGTTCGGGTGTGTGTGCATTTCTGATGGCTGTCATCAGCCACGGCTCCAGTGCGTATCCAGCATCTCTGACTAGGTGACCGTCAGGGATGTCCCCATTGGTAAATCTCTGGTACAGCTGCGTCAGATGCCAGATGTGGGAATCATGATAGCTTCCAGGGCAGCCAGAATCATGATAGCTTCCAGGGCAGCCAGCACACACATTCATTATTATGCCCTGGGCATCACATACGACCTGGCAGTTGATAGAGTGAAAGCCCTTGCTGTTGATGTAGACCCTACCTCGCTCACCGGGTGGTGCTTTGATGCATATATGCATGCAGTCTATAGCACCCACTACCTCAGGGTATTCTGCTATTTGGTGGAACAGTTATGGTTTTGTGGAAATATACATGCTCTCCGGCATGTGCTGACATGGCATCCAGGAACTGGGGGAGTACCCTGGATGCTGATGCCTGTGAAATCCCAATCATATCCCCAGTTGGCCTTTGGACGGTACCTGTAGCTAGTATTCTTAGGCCTACACCTACCTTAGTATCCACTGGGATGGGTTCCCCTCTGTTAGTTTTGTGTGTGGGGTGAGGCCAGCACAGCTCAATGATTTGCTGTAGGAGGTCCCTGTCCACCCTATAGCACTCCACTATCTCCAGCTCATGTAGCCCCTGGTAGGTTACCCTGGGTCTGTACACTCCTCTTTGTCTCCTCACTGTGGGTTGGTGGCCAGCATTCATATCCTCACCACCCTCAGCCTCTTCCACAAGTTGTTGTATGATAGCTATTGCAGCCCCTATCATTTTGCTGTACTGGGTGTTAAAAGTTCCTCACTTGTTTACACCAGTGGTGTAGAGTGTGGGAAAAAAAAACAGAGGGGAAGGTGTTTGCATAGTTTATAGTGGTGTTCTGGGCTAGTCTGGTCTGCTGCCTGTGTAATTGACTAATTCTGATACATTTCACTTGCCAGCTAGGCTACTTCTCCTTGATTACCTTCCTACTGCTGTTTTTCCCATCCCATTGTCTTCCTGATTAAGCCTGGGTCACGCCGCGCAAGCAAAGTGCTCAAATGTGCACAGTGCTACTATTTCCTGGTTTAACTTCTTTTTTCTTCCCGTAAACCCTGGTGCGCAGTGCGCACACCCGCTTAGGCTTTGTAAAGAGTGCTAAGCAGGTTTAGACACCCCCCCTAGCTTAGCTGTGCTAAGCTAAGAGCAATCCCGAGCCACAGGGCTCCAATCCACTTACAGTATGCTTGACACACACCCCATGATGTCATCTAACTCCTAGGCTTGTACGAAGCTATTCCTGCTCTTACACTGTTGGGACCTGACTCACATGCTGAGGAATACTGGGATTCAATTTCCTTCCCCTCATTTGCATAGGATTGCCTGCTAATACATAGTTACATGTCTCACACTGAGCCTACCCCCTTAGCAACCACTACTCACTGGCCAGGTTGTCTTCTGCCTGCCATTGACTTGCATGGCAGAATAGTGATTTTAGTTAGACTGCTTATTTTAGGTTTATTTTATTATTTTCCCCCGATTCCATTTGCACACCACTGCCCTATGCTTAAACAGCCGCGGTCGGCTAAAAAAAATAAAAGTTGATATTTGTATTTTTATTTTTGTTTGTAAGGCCAATGGCCTAATACATGATATGCAGCCTTTATTTGGGGCTCCGTTTTGGATTTTGCAGAAATGTATTTGGTTACTAGTCCTGCACAGACTATTGCAAGCTTCCTGGATTGCAAGATCACCTCATTTGCATAGATTTCTACTGCAAATGGGGTGATTTGCATACCAGGGCTTAGTCCATGCAGGATTAGTGCAGGAGCGCTCGTGAGCGCCCCTGCAGGCTGTTCCTGGATCGCACGGCAGACATATTGCCTGCTTGAGCTCCGTGCAAGCTTTTGAGAATCCAGGGGAATGTCGTTTCAAGGAAATCTTATTTTCAAAGTACCAGTAACTAATTAGTGTTAATTATTCATTTTATTGCACTGTGCATTAAATATACCATTATTTGTTGTATTTTTTACTTGTTTCTGGCATTCATTTCTGAGCCAATGACCCATCTCAAAATATGCCTGCAAGGGAGGATGTTCAAGATGTTTGTTTCTAATAGAATTTATGGTGTTTTCAAGGCTATATTGGACCACAAAAAGGCTTTTCTTGCAGGAATAATATACTGAGTTTGTAATAAGAAAACATACATTCATTTGAATGCAAAGTTAAATGTGGTTTGCAGTAAAATGTATGCAAGTTTAAGTATGGTATGGTGGCAGCAATTATTTATAACAAGAAAATTGTTCTTATGAATGCTCTCACCATACATTACTATCAGTAGACAGGAAATACTTATTCAGGGTACATAAATATGCCACTCTTTGATCTTTACATAAAAGAGCAGTGAACATTTTAAACAGCTGAACATGAAAAGGGTAGTGCATATAATTTTTGGGACAAAATATAAACACATCTGCTAAGATCAATGTCTTAGTCAGAAAATACCAGAGAGCTAAGCTGTAAAAAAAATAAATAAATAAATAATTTTACTGACAAAAACAAGGGAACAAGTAAATATCCTTGTCTTTACAAAGCCAAGATATTTTAGTGAACTGGCTTTCCATCAAATGTTGCATCATCAGTTGTGATACTTCTAGGTTTATTCTGTTTTCTATCCTAATATATATATATAGGTTTACTATCATTTCAGTGATCACACTTCAGGTGAATTATCGCTTTTATGAACCAAAGAAATGAAAACAAAAACAGCGACCAACAAAAAAGTCGAATGCAGGAGCAGAGAATGTTCGAATTTGACACAGTTCAAACAGTCACCACAACTCCACAACTGCTATTACTGTGCAACACACAGTAAAGAATGTTTTTGAAGGGGGGGCAAGCCCCCCTGCATCCCCCATGTGGAAGGCTGCGCACACTCACCCCTTGCTACTTATATATACAAACTCTGAGATTGCACTATAGTGAGGGAAAGGGTACATTTCCCAATTCCCCACTATAGTGCGACCTACATTAAAATGTAAAAATTCACAACAGTGAATGCTGTAGTGCATTTGCTGTTGTGCATTTCAACATTTATTTATTCATTCTTTTAGTACTATCAAATTGGCCATTCAGACTAATGTAAATCGAACAAAGTCTGATTGCCCATTTGATAATAAACCATATGTATATATATATATATATATATATATATATATATATATATATATATATATATATGTATGTATATATATATATCATCATCATCTTCTTTCGTCTGTTCCCGTTAGGGGTCACCACAGCGGATCATCTGTTTCCATTTCTTCCTGTCCTCTGCATCATGCTCTTTCACACCAACCGCCTGCATGTCCTCTCTCACCATATCCATAAACCTCATCTTAGGCCTTCCTCTTTTCCTCTTACCTGGCAGCTCCATCCTTAGCATCCTTGTCCCAATATACCCAGCATCCCTCCTCAGCACATGTCCAAACCAACGCAATCTCGCCTCTCTTGCTTTGTCTACAAACTGTCCAACCTGAGCTGACCCTCTAATATACTGATTCCTAATCCTGTCCATCTTAGTCACACCCAGTGCAAATCTTAACATCTTTAACTCTGCCACATCCAGCTCTGACTCCTGCCTTTTCGACAATGCTACCGTCTCCAACCCATATAGCATAGCTGGTCTCACTACCCTCTTGTAGACCTTCCCTTTCACTCTTATTGGTACCCGTCTGTCACAAATCACTCCTGACACTCTTCTCCACCCATTCCACCCTGCCTGTACTCTCTTCTTCACCTCTCTTCCACACTCACCATTACTCTGAATTGTTGATCCCAAGTACTTAAACTCATCCACCTTTACCAACTCTACTCCCTGCATCCTCACCATTCCTCTACCCTCCCTCTCATTTACACACATATATTCTGTTTTAGCCCTGCTGACCTTCATTCTTCTCCTCTCCAAAGCATATATCCACCGCTTCAGGGTCTCCTCAACCTGGTCCCTACTCTCACTACATATCACAATGTCATCTGCAAACATCATAGTCCACAGGGCCTCCTGTCGAATCTCATCTGTCAACCTGTCCATCACCACTGCAAATAAGAAAGGGCTCAGAGCTGATCCTTGATGTAATCCCACCTCCACCTTAAACGTATCTGTCACTCCCACTGCAGTCCTCACCAATGTCACACTACCCTTGTACATATCCTGTACCACTCTTACATACTTCTCTGCCACTCCCGACTTCCTCATACAATACCACAACTCCTCTCTAGGCACCCTGTCATATGCTTTCTCTAAGTCCACAAAGATGCAATGCAACTCCTTCTGACCTTCTCTGTATTTCTCAAACAACACCCTCAGAGCAAATATTGCATCTGTAGTGCTCTTTCCTGGCATGAAACCATACTGCTGATACTAATCATCACCTCCCTTCTTAACCTAGCTTCCACTACTCTTTCCTGTAACTTCAAGTTGTGACTGATCAATTTTTTCCCTCTGTAGTTACTGCAGCTCTGCACATCATCCTTATTCTTAAAGATAGGTACCAAAACACTTTTCCTCCACTCCTCGGGCATCCTTTGACTTTCCACAATTTCATTAAACAATCTGGTTAAAAATTCCACTGCCATTTCTCCTAAGCACCTCCATACTTCCACTGGTATGTCATCTGGGCCAACAGCCTTTCCATTCTTCATCCTCTTCATAGCTGTCCTTACTTCCTCCTTGCTAATCTGCTATATATATATATGGGTCTACTTCATATGATTAAAATCTCATATGATCGATACTCATTTCACCGACACCAAAACACCTAATGCTCAAAACACCGAAACGAAACTCATAACATCGACACATGAAATTCCAAGCATTATGCGCTTTCCCCACTGTAGCGCAACCCTGGAGTTAGAAAAAATAGGGGGTGTGGGGGGCACAGCCCCCCACATTCTTTAGATAAATATTGGCATTTTTGTTATAACTATCCACATGTATGTTTAAAATGTATTATGTATGTGGGGGGCGACCCCACCTATCTATTTATTCTAACTCCAGGGTCGGGCTACAGTGGGGAAAGGGCATAATGCTTTGAATTTCATGTGTCAATGTTATGAGTTTCGACCAAATGAGTTTTCGGTTTTTTGAGCTTTAGGTGTTTTGGTCTCTCTGAAAGGTTTGTCGATCATATGAGCTTTCGATCATATGAAGTAGACCCATAGATATATATACATATATATATATATATATATATATATATATATATATATATATATATATATATACATACACATATATATATATATATATATATATATATATATATATATATATATATATATATATATATGTATGTACACATGTATATATATATGTATATATATATATATATATATATATATATATATATATATATATATATATATATATATATATATATATATATATATATATATATATACACATACACACACACACACACATATATATATATATATATATATATATATATATATATATATATATATATATATATACAGTATATAGAATTTGAAAATAAAAGACAAATCATTGTTTATCTTGTGAATCTATCTTTAAACATAATTTGAAAAAGGGATTCTATTACAGCATACAAACATTTAGTGAATCAAATTATGAGTCCAATTAATTTTTCCACTCATTGTATTTGTTTTACTAAGAATTTGCAGAATATTTTTATCCTGACATAAGACTGTAAGTATAGCTTTTCATGAGACATGTGATTACTGTGTGCAGTCTAAAAAACAGATTTTGTTTCAGTATTTCACAGCTCATTAGTTATAAGGGCATGGCATTGCCAAACTGCCCTGAAACAACACTAATCTGAAGAAGCGTTTAGGATTCATGGGATGACTGAACAGACAGGCCAGCTTTGGTTTGTCTGTCACTAATGTGTATTAAGGTCAAACTGCTCTTGTCAGGTTCCATTTAGTTTGTATTAGTCATTTTCTAAGAATTTTCTGCACAGTGCAAGCAGACCTTCTTTTTGTCTTTCATATTTTCTAAATCTTTCATTTATTGTCCCACATTTAACCAATATCCCACCTTCACTGGATTTGCTTGCTTTTGTTGTGATTTGTTGTGCATCACAACACTTTGGCATTAAAAGGTATATATGAATTACAGGTTTTGTTTCAAAGGAAAACTGGCAAGAATTTCAGTTTAGAAATCAATATAACTTTTGCTAGAAGAAAGCAAATATTTTCATTTTTTTATTTTGATAATATCTCATTCTCCAGTATGACTGCATACATATGGTGTCTGACCATGTCTGACCACCTAAACTTATCTTGCAGACAACCAATTTGAAACAAGAAAGTAAGGTATTACTTTCAGTATAGTTATACAATTTTGCTGCCGGAATACAGTTGTTCAGAAGGAAATTGATTTTCCGTTTTCAGTGACAGGCCAGCTCTTGCAATGGTAGGTTTTTAGGAAACAGAAACAAGTTTGGTGCACAGGGCCAATGCTCTGTTCTACAAATGTGGCCTTGGGTTTCGTTCTGTAAATCTCTATTCTCTGAAGAGTAAATAAATGAGACAGTACTGTTGCCTAGTAGGTTTGGCCAGTTAAGAAATAAAGACAAAGGTTATAATTGCTGTGAAAAGACACATGCCAACCATGCAAATGTATTGCTTTGGTTACTTGGTTACTTAGAATTATAGCTCAACAGGTACAATTACCTACACAACATAAAAAAAATATCATTGGCAGTTGGTCATTTGTCAGTGGCTGAACAGGTAGCATGCTTGCTTTGATATCTGAATATCAGAAGTTTGTGAGTTCTTTTCCTGTTCTAGGTACATGAATTACTTTCCCAGTACTGACAATGTAGTGCCACATAAGGGAGGGTGCTGCAGTCCTGAGTGTGTCATCTTTTGAATGAGATCTTAAACCAAGGTCCCATCTGCCCTGAGCGTGTCATCTTTCGGATGAGATCTTAAACCAGGGTCCCATCTGCCCTGACTGTGTCATCTTTTGAATGAGATCTTAAACCAGAGTCCCATCTGCCTGAGTTGGTGGTAGTTCTAGTGGATGTAAAAGACCTCATAACACTTACTGAAAATAAAAGTATGGGTTGATATGTATGTTGGGGGGATGTGAGGGGCAAAGTCCACAGGTAAAAGATGCTTTTTGTTTTGCTTTCAGTAACCACAAAGGTAACCTATTCATTTACATTTGCAATTACTTTTTTCAGTGTTTTAGGTGGTAATTAATGGTAACTGCTGATAAGTTTGTTCGATGTTTTGCATTTGATGTTTTGTGTTTTGAACAATCTCACTGGCTTTTATTCATTATAGGTTCATAGGTTCATACTAGGCTATCTGCCCTAGGGCATTTATAAGCCTAGCCAGAGTGTGTGTGGCTTTCGCCACCCCTTTGAATGAGAATACTATGCCCATCCACTCGTCAGGATTTCTCTTGAAGAGAGTCAGTGAGGGGCTCTGCCTAACATGGTCTGGGATTCTGTTCCAGAGTGTAGGGAGCCTCTGGGTTATGAATCTATCCTTCCACGTCCTATTTATTTCTGTGTTGAGGTTCAAATCTCTCCCTCTCGTGGCTCTGGTGGATTTGGATTTTTTGAGGTGGAGCATGTCCATTAATTCCGGATTGGACATGGCCTTGTACGTCAGGCATAGATTGCCTCTGAGTAGGCGGTACGCGATTGAATAGAGCTGGAGTTTCTTCAGCCGGGCAGCATATGACATATGTTTGAGACCCTTGATCCTCTTGGTGAGGTACTTTTGGGGTCTTTCTAACTGCTGCAGGTGTCGGGTAAGGTACATCCCAAATGGGGCATTGTACTCAATTATGGGCCTGATAAGGGAAGAGTATAGGGGAACAATGACCTCTCTTGATCTAGATGTGAATCCTTTCATGATAAGGTGGGTAATATAGAAGGTCTTCCTAACCACCTTGGCAATGTGAGTGTCAAATGAGAGGTTACTGTCAACTTGGGTCCCTAGGTCCCTGATTACTTCTTCCGTACTTAATGGATTACCACCTATGTGGTAATTTGTGGGTACTTTGTTTTTCCCAAAGGGTATGACTATACATTTTTTGGCGTTCAGTTTAAGGCCATGGCTCTGGCACCAGTTATCTGTTTCTATAAGGCCTTTCTGAAGGATGCTTGTGTCTGCTGGAGTATCAGTTATGGCGCCCAGTTTGCAGTCATCTGCGAACTTTGTCAGCCACAATCCTCCTATGTTTGCTTGCACCTCGGAAAATTAAATGCCGAACAAGAAAGGTCCCAGGACCGAGCCCTGTGGGACACCGCTTGTAACTGGCTTAGAGTCTGACATGGCTCCAGCAATTCTGACCTTGTGGGTTCTGTCCTTGAGCCAGTTTGCAACCCATCTTATGACATATGGGTTTACATTTAAGCTGGTGAGCTTGTCTATGATGCCTGAGTGGGGTATTGTGTTGAAGGCTTTTGCAAGATCAAGGTAGGCTGTGTGAACTGCCTTACCCTCATCAATGGCCTTAATGACTGTTTCAAAAAAGTCGGCCAGGTTCAAAAGGCAGGATCTGCCCTTGACAAAGCCGAATTGGGTAAGATCCAGTGTCTGTAGGTCCCCAATGTCTTTGTTTAAGAGTTCCATAATGATCCTCTCCATAGATTTGCAGACCAGGCTCATCAAGCTTATGGGGTGGTAATTTCCAGGGTCTGTAGAAGCACCTCCTTTGTGGAGTGGGACCACTGTTGCTGTACGCCATTCTTTGGGTACGTATCCTGTAGTAAGGCTAAGATTAAACAGCAGCCTTATGTGAGGGTTTAGTTCCTCTTGGAGTTCATGTAGCACGCAACCCAGGACACCATCTGGTCCCATTGATGCTGTGTTTTTAGCTTTGGAGAGGGTGGCTCTCACCTGGGCGTCTGAGATGTCGGGGAGGCTACACTCTGCTGGGATAGATATTTCTCCTTTTGGAGGGGGGAGAAATTTGCACTGAACCTGTCTGCCAGTATGTTGGCAATGTCTGTGGGTTCAGTGTATTTTTTGTCATTTTGGACTAACTCTGAGCATATCTGGGAGTTTCCACCCAGGTTTCTAACATAACTAAAGAAGGCCTTGTGATTGTCTTTAGTGTCTTTTGCGATTTTTCTCTCAAAGTTGGCCTTGGATGATTTTATGAGTGATCGTAGTTTTTTGCTAGTACTGATCAGAGATGCCTTCCCTTTTGGGGATTTTGCTCTGTCATGTAGTAGCTTCCTCCTCCTGTTGTAAAGCTTGTTAATGGCTGGGGTCCACCAGACAGGACGCTTGCCTTTGGGGGAATGGGTCTTGGTTTTATTTGGGATTGCATGATCCATGCATTCTTGAAGGTGTCCGTAGAAAGTGTTTATAAAGGATTCAGTGGTGTGGTCTGTGGTTTCCACTGGCCCAGGGGCCTTGAAGGATACCACTTCAGTCTTAAGAAGCGTGAAGTCAGCTTTTGAGAAATTTGTCACTGTGGTCTTTTGTGCCGGGGGCCGGGGCAGGATGTGGATTTCCAGTGAGATTAATTTATGGTCTGATCTCACCAATGAGGGGTATACTTCCAGTGTGGAGCATTGTGTCCCCATGTTTGTGATGATCAGGTCTAGTATATTATCTCCTCTTGTGGGAGTGGTGACTAGTTGTTCCATCGCATTTGAGTTTATGAATTCTAGGAACCTTTGGGCTAGGGTGTTGGGGCTTGAGTAATGCTCCCAGTCTATGTTTGGGTAGTTGAAGACTCCCAATATGATGGTATTTGGAGAGACATTCATACTCTCCAGTGTCATCAATAAGGCTGAGTGGGGTTCCTGAGTTTGAGAGGGTGGTCTGTAGCATGCTACAAACTGTAAGGCAGTTTTGCCTATGGTTAGTTGCACCTGAATGGTCTCCGATGCTTCGTGCGTTGCCACTAACCTGGAGGTGTGGGTATCTTTGATGAATATGGATACTCCCCCTCCTTTTGTGGTTCGGTCCAAGTTTTGAGGCCGAAAAGCATGATATGAGGTATAACCTGGTAGTGCTGGGGTGCTCTCAGGAGCCTTGAACCAGGTTTCAGTCACTGCACAGACATCGATGTTCTCCATACTGAGGAGGGCTTCGAGAGCATGCATCTTGAGGTTTAGACTTCTGGCGTTGAGCAGCATTACCCTTAGTTTTTTTCCATTTGTGTTTTCTAGGGAGGTGAGTTTGTCTTTTGAGCCTTGCCTAAAAAAGGCACTATGGGGGTGGCAAGAGCCTTGGCCAATATCCAGAAGCCCAGGGGTGACAGGTGCAAGCCATCCCTTGCGAAGTAGCGTGGCTTGTCAAGCATGTCATCCCAAGCAGACAGACATTGGATCCCCTTAGAATGACACCAGTAATTGAGCCAATTGTTAAAGCTGATCATTCTGTCTTTGTACTGTGGCATCATTCTTGATGAGGGTAAGATGCTGCTCAGGATCAGGGTCATACCGGCCTGGGCTACATAATCAGAGAGCTCCCCTATGTCTCTTTTCATGTAGTCCAGGGAGGTACGTCTCAGGTCATTCACACCGGCATGAACAATGACTGAGTCATATTTGCACTTGCTTTGGAGTGACCTGAGTGCTTGTGTTATGTGGTGGATTCTAGCGCCCAACAGGCAGCTTACTGTAACCTTTTCCTTGTTCAGTCTGGTGAGCGGGACGTCAGTGTGTCTGACTATGGAGTCACCTATTACAAGTGTATCAGGCATGTTGTTTGGCCTTAAGGGTTGTGACTGTTTGGCACACTGACTTTGTGAACTATGTGTTGCATGTGCTATGTTTTGAGGTAGTGTTTGCTTGGATGTCTGCTTTGGAGGCCTCTGTTGTTTTGGTATATTTTTAATTAGAGCCTCCGAGTATGTTTTTGTGTGTTTATGTGTTTGGTTTGTAGTTGTGATAGGTCTATGTGAGACTGGGTTTGTGGTGTGTGTGGTTACCTTCTCCTCCTGACTGGTTTTGCCAGTACTGAGTCGAGGGAGCTCAGCCTCCAGTTTGGCTATATAGTTGCATCTCTCACATATATTTGTATTTGTTGGGAGGAGGAGAGGGTTGTCTGTGTACATGAGGCAGTTGTAACATTGCCTCAAGATTCCCAGATTCACCAGCTGAACTGGAGAGGACGCCAGTAATTGACCCTTCGACATGCTAGAATAGTGTAAGGGATTGCTGTGTAACTGAGTCAGAAAGGACCTATAGGGAAATGGGTACTCAAGGGGATTGTAGGTGGATGTAGTGCTTTCTTTTTGTTTGAGTGCTTTACCTGTGTAAAAATGCTTTAGGAGCAAGTGCTGGGCTTTTCAGATAGAGAATAGACTGTTTAGATTGAAAGTAGAGCAGTTCTAAGGGAAAAACTGAAGAGCAGACTTAGCGGAGCCAGAAATAGTTTAAACTTGATTAAACGGCGCTGCCCAATGTTGCACTATGCGCAACTTTGCGCAAAATCGTGCAAAAGTGCACTAAAGCGGGCTTTACAGCAGGGGGTTAGAAAGAGCTAGGAAATGGCCCAAAACTGCCAATAAACTACAAGTTGCTGGGCTGGAACCACTCCTTTAGGGACAAATAGGCTGCTCAGTGCTCCCCACTCCCACTGGTGAACAAAGAAGCTTCCTCCTATCCAAATAAGGGTATGGACAACACAGGAACTATGACACAGCCCAGAGATCAGCAAAATCTGAAGACTGGACTATTCTAGTTCAGTAAAGGTGGGAAAACAAGAATTTTTGGGGGTTTTTTTTTGTTTTTTTTACAAACAGATAAAAAATAGATACAGTAACAAACAGTAAATGCTTTAAATCAGCTAGCGCACTTGAGTGTGTAGCCTACCAGTTAATTTAAGCAAAAAAAAAACTTTTAAAGTACAAAACAGTTTAGAAACAAACAGAAATACAGTGAATCAACTTGCAGAGCTAGTTTAGTAATAAAAATTCGCTTTTTAGGCAAAATACAGCAGTCGAAAATAGAAAGCCACAAAAAATTCTTATAAATCAGTGGAAAGTCACTCTTCCACTCTCTGCTGCTTGTAGAACTCTGCAGGACACCACGAGGAGCTGTGCTGAGTCGTATACAAGCGCAAAAGCGTGCTAAAGTGGGCTTTATAGCAGGTGATTAGAAAGAGCTAGGAAATTGCCCAAAATAGCCAATAAACTACAAGTTGCTGGGCTGGAACCACTCCGTTAGGGACAAATAGGCTGCTCAGTGCTCCCCACTCCCACTGGTGAACAAAGAAGCTTCCTCCTATCCAAATAAGGATATGGACAACACAGGAACTATGACACAGCCCAGAGAGCAGCAAAATCTGAAGACTGGACTATTCTAGTTCAGTAAAGGCGGGAAAACAAGGATTTTTTTGTTTTTTGTTTTTCACAAACAGATAAAAAATAGATACAGTAACAAACAGTAAATGCTTTAAATTGGCTAGCACACTTGAGTGTGTAGCCTACCAGTTAATGTAAGCAAAAAACAAACTTTTAAAGTGCAAAACAGTTTAGAAACAAACAGAAATACAGTGAATCAACTTGCAGAGCTAGTTTAGTAATAAAAATTTGCTTTTTAGGCAAAATACAGCAGTCGAAAATAGAAAGCCAGAAAAAATACTTATAAATCAAGGGAAAGTCACTCTTCCACTCTCTGCTGCTTGTAGAACTCTGCAGGACACCACGAGGAGCTGTGCTGAGTCGTATACAAGCACAAAAGTGCGCTAAAGCTGGCTTTATAGCAGGGGGTTTGAAAAAGCTAGGAAATGGCCCAAAACTACAAGTTGCTGGGCTGGAACCTCTCCTTTAGGGACAAATAGGCTGCTCAGTGCTCCCCACTCCCACTGGTGAACAAAGAAGCTTCCTCCTATCCAAATAAGGATACAAAGACAGATAGCTGTAGATAGATATACATTATTTGTGATAAATCACAAAGCCAACATATGGCATATCAACACACAAATGTTGAAACACATAACATCGACACATTCTATGCATGCTCTGGGGATTATAGGATGGCGCAGTCATGCAGCAGTTGCATTGTTACCTTGCAGCAAGATGTTCTCCAGTTAGATTCTCAGCTGGGGTGCCTTCTGTGTGGAATCTGCATGTCCTTCCATTATCCATGTGGGTTTCCTCGCACATTACAAAGATATGCATCTAGAGCATTTCACTCTGGGCCTCTGCTGAAAATTGGCTTTGCTCCAAATCGGACTTTCCTGGTAAAAAAATGTTAAATAAATAAATTATGCAGAAGTGGGTTAAACTAACAATTGTTTTAACAGGAATGAAGACCCACTGCACCCCATGGGGGGCAATGTATCCCCCAACTCCCCCTGCTAGTTATATATACTAACTCCAAATTTGCACAATCTCCTTGGAAGAGGAATATTCACCTACCCAAGAAATCTCAATCCCTTGCATATGTCAGTCATGTGCTTTTGTCGACCAGATATTATACAGCAAATAGATCTTGATGGTGGGATCATTCGATCTCACATAATACACCTGTATATATATATATATATATATATATATATATATATATATATATATATAAAAAATATATAATATATATATATATATATATGTATGGGTCTACTTTCATAGACCGAACGTACGAATCACCGACACACATTTTCCCCACCCCAAACAACCGACAACACACCACACCGACAACTCAACATACCGAACACCAAAACACCGACACAAAAAACGCCAAATACACATTGCACACAACAACATATCCACTAACCTTAACCTAAACCCTAACCCTAACGTCCGACACTACCGCACACTTACCCAACCCGCACCTAACCCTAACTCACTTAACACACCTAAATCTCAACACCGTCACTATCGCACTCACCCTACCTGCACCCTAACCCTAACTCACTTAACACACCCTAAACCCCAACACCGTCACTATTGCACACTCACCCTACCTGCACCCTAACCCTAACTCACTTAACCCACCCTAAAACATTCAGCCCATCACTATCGCACACTCACTCCACCCGCATTCTAACCCTAACACACTTAACACTACCCTACACAGCTCTCGTCACTTCCACACACTTACCTCACGGAACCCTTAGTCCGACACCACCGCACACTCACATTTTCCACACACTATCCTAAAATCCCTCAGTATCGTACACTTACCTGTCCGCTCCCCAATACTACATCTGTCACTTTCGCACACTTACCGTATCGCGCTCACATGCTGCCGTTGTCGGTCTCTCAGCCGTCGGGATATCGCGTTTTCGGTAACCTACCTGTTCGGTCGTTCCGTCTCGGTCTTCCGGGTGTCGGTAAAGTGGCGCTTCGGTCTATGGAAGTAGACCCATATATATATATATATATATATATATATATATATATATATATATATATATATGTATATTTGCAGTGTTTACAATAATTACAAAATTTTCAATATTTTGCTTCTCGATTTTCACAAACTATATCATTTTGCATTCTATCCCCTATCATTTTCTCTACAACCACCGTTTTATTTCAACCAACACATCTTAATCACTCCTATTATTATACAGCAATTCATCACATTTTTTTTCACAGCACCCCTACTGTTACCATCAGCATCCTATCTCACCTATCAACTTCACATTTTTTTTCATATTTCCTGTACAATATTATATCCATGCTTATATTCTGAAAGCCTTCCCACTTATACTCATTTTAAAAAATTTAAAACATTTTTTTAAAAAAAAATTCCAAAAGTCATCATTTGTTTTACTACCCAAAAAATAATGCTTTGTTATTTCTTCTTCATTTCAATTTATACATTCCCCCCTCCATCGCTTTATATTAATTATTAAATCTCCAGCGTCCTTCAAATCTTTAAATCTTCCCCATCTATTTGTATTGCTTTTTTAATGTCATACTTATGGGGCTGTATTTCAAAAGTTAGTTGAAGACAGTGCAGCATGCTGCAGGAAGACTTCAGTGCTGTGGATGCAGTAACAGAAGGTACGTTGCAAGCAGTCTAAGTACTTATTTATTCATCATAGGATAATTACAGATTCCATGCACTCAACAAAAAGGGGTGGCCATTTCTGAACTGCCAGGTGGTGTGCATAGCAGATGGCAGCATAACAAACATCATGGCAACACACCCAAGAAATCTCCACAGAGCTGCCATACGGAGAGAATGTGGTCTGAGAGCTGCATTCCAGCAAGGTGAAGCACCTGAGGGACTACTCCTAGGTAAATACAGGGACATCTAGGATATAAGGTAAATACATCCCTTTCAACATTATTCATGATGACAGCATATGTGTTTCCACTCCCCACAACAGATGACTGTGGTTATCCAGCCATGGCTAATGGCCCTGTACAGTAAACCTTCCAGCCCTGCAGAACAGTCCCACAGTAGAACATATGCAGCAACATGAAATGTTATAGAGCATGTCTTTGGTGTACTGAAAGCCTGGTTCAGATGTCTGGACACATTGCTGTGTGCTACACAATATGCAAACACCAACTCATTAATTGCAGGAATACAGATCATACAAGCAGTAGTAGTTTCTTAAGAAAGAAAGTGTTGTGTTTTTTGTCCTGTAATGCAAGAGACCAACAGGCATATATTGTGGTCAGCTGTGGATTTAAATCCATGTAAGGGATAGCTCTCATTAAATATGGATCATTGTTTCTGTGTAAAAGTGTTGAAAATGTTTCCATTTATACCTACTTATTGATATTAATGGGTATCTTACACATGCTTACAGCTATAGTGTTTATTTGTTAGATTTTTATGAATCTTCATAATCTGTAATGTTTTGCCAACAGCAGCTCTTTTATTAGAGTTTTATGTGTAAAGCTTTGAACATACTGGGATAGTTCTGCAAAAAGAATGTGCACTATGATAACATTGGTAAAATGAATTTAATGTATAAGTGAGTCATTGTTTAATTCTTATTCAAAACCCTTCACATACTTATATTTGGAAGGAGTGAGATGGCCAGATATACATTTTGACTGTAGAACAGGGGCATCCCCTGATATCAGGGATAATTTTGATGTATAATTTGGAGTTTGACAGCAAAACATATGCATATATTTTATGTCCTCCCATCTAAACTACATTTGTGTGTATGTGATGAATTAGGTTTGTAGTTGTCTGTTAAGGACAGCTATGTGCTGTTGTTGTTGTTTTTCTTTTGGCTTTTCCCAGTTAGGGCTCGCCACAGCGAAACTCCGGTCCACTAATGATTGGCAGTAGATTTTTATGGTGCCAAGGTGCCAGCCCGATGCCCAACCTTCAACGAAGGTACACCCACTCATGCATGTCTTTTGAACACCACTCGACCGTGGGGAGGACTTGCAGACTCCACACAGAAGGCGCTCCAGCTGAGAATCGAACAGGAAAACCTCGTGCTGTGAGGTGACAATGATACCACTGCACCACCGCTGCTTCAAGGACAGCTATGCGCTACATGACAGTATTCCACTGTCTGAGGTATGAAATTTTACAGTTGCATTTTTGCTTTGTGACCACTGTGATGATATGCATGCTTGCAATATTTTCATTAATGCATAGCAATTTGTACTATTTGTAAAGTGTAAGCCATGATTGCTATTATTACCTCATCCCTTCACATTCATACCTCGGGTTTGTTTAACTGAATTTCTTCCATGCCATCTCAGCCAAAATAGTTTAGCTAGGCAAGTAGGCATTAGGGCTAGAGTATGAATATGCCTGAGAGTTGCAAGTTTGAATCTTGTCTTCCAATCTGCGTTCAGTTCTCTTCCAAGATTTAAAGGACTGTGTGAGAAATATTCAAAATTGTGTATGGAGGTTGAGCAATGTTGTTCAGTTTGAGCTGAGCAATGTATATCAGTGTTATTTTAAACCTGCTTCATTCATACATGCTTTATACTTTTTACAGGTGATGAAGAGGGTGCTAAAAATTGGGCCTTGTGTATTGAGTCAATGCACAGGATGCAGGAGCAGCAACAGAGAGATGTATATTGATTACTTTGAGTTTGTAACTAAAATAGATCTGATCATTGGTACAGGATTTTTTTTACATTACCATTTATACTACTTCTGATGCAGGAATACTCATCATGTATTTGTAAGGTAAGTGCAATAGTCAGACAATACCTGTGATCACAAGTATGAATGCCATAAAAATATTTTACATATCAGCAGTGAGCCATGCTTACTGAAGATAATGTACTGAATTGTATGCCAAAAAATGCATAGTCATACCCTTCGGGAAAAACAAGGTTACCCCTAGCTACCAAATAGGTGGCAATCCACTGAGCACAGAAGAAGTTATCAGGGACCTGGGGACCCAGGTTGATACTAGTCTGTCATTCGACACCCATGTAGCTAAAGTAGTTAGGAAGACCTTCTACATTGCCCACCTTATCATGAAGGGATTCTCATCTAGATCAAGGGAGGTCATTGTCTCCCTCTACTCATCACTCATCAGACCAATGATTGAGTACAATGCCCCATTCGGAATGTTTCTGACCCGACACTTGCAGCAGCTGGAGAGGCCACAAAAGTTCCTCACCAAAAGGATAAAGGGTCTCAAAAATCTGTCCTATGCTGCCTGACTGAAAGAACTGCAGCTCTATTCAGTCGCTTACTGCTTGCTCAGAGGTGACCTTTGCCTAACATACAAGGCCATGTCAAACCCAGATTTGATGAATATGCTTCACCTCAAAAAATCTAGATCCATCGGAGCCACAAGGGCGGGAGACTTAAACCTCGACACGGCTATTAATAGGACGTGCTGGAGGGATAGATTCATCACCCAAAGACTCCCTATGCTGTGGAACAAAATCCCGGTATATGTGAGGCAGAGCACCTCGCTGGCCTTGTTCAAGAGAAATCTTGACCAATGGATGGGAGATCGCAGATATACCCCAGGGATTACCTCAGTGTCACTGCTCGACAGAGGCACAGCAAAATAATGGGTATAGTTCCCCATACTAAAGGGGTGGCGTAAGCCACAAAACTATGGGCTAGGCTTGTAAATGCCCTTGGGCAGATAGCCTAGTATGAACCTATGAACCTATGAACCTATGAACAACCTAGATGGCAGTTATTTATGTGTAACTGTCACAGTGCTTTTGATTGGGGTGCTTTATATACAAGTTGCTAGAGCATTCTCTGCAGTCTGTAATGCAGGTGTTGTGTGTGGGGATGTGGCTCTCATTGACTGATCTGTTGTGCATAGCATACCTGTTCACATACTGAGTGGGTGTTTGCTGTGTTAGTGTTCACACTGTTGTTGGTGGACTATAGCTGGCATGTTCTTCAGTTCAGCATGGGTATTGTACTTGCTTAAAACACACTTGTATCCTGTGTTAAGGGATCATTGTGCACATATGCACTCCTGTTCAACCTTTCTTACTGTCTGCTACATAATCAACAGTCAGCATCATGCTGCTTGCATTTTGTGGCATCATATATAGTGATTGCTAATAAATCATAGATCACGTCAGTCACCCTGCTAGACAGGGGTCCAGGGAAGTAAATAGTGTGGGAAGAAATAGCCAGGGAATTGTTATGGCTAGGCTTGTATACTCCCTAGTGCTGATAGCCTAGTACCAACCTATAAACCTATGAACCTACAAGCATGTTGGGTACTGATACAGCTGTAGTCAAACATACACAAAAATGTAACTTAAGTTGGAGGAAATAAAGTATGTTTTCGTAAGTCACAGATTGTCACTGAGTTTATGATTGTACATTATTTCTAGTGTGTTGTGCTGCATTACAAACATTTCATGTTGGGTCAGCCAATGATCTTGTTGCCTTGCTCATCTTTTTTGCATATGTTTTTTATATTTTTCTCTGGATTGTAATCTCACTGTATGTTTATTATAGCAATATGTTCATATGTCTTATTATATGCACAGACATCTGGGTTGCAGCCATACCTCCCAACCGTACTGAATCACTCAGTTTTTACCAAGTTTTGGGATCCAAATAATGGGGTGCCATGATACCCAAGTGGCACCCCTTCATTCTGATTTTTTTCCAAGCTTTTTAATTTTTTTTTCTTTTCATGCTTTTTGAGCTGACATCATGTGCGCGATGACATCAGCTCTGTCAGCCTGCTGGAATTGAGCTCTAGGGTTTACATGCTCGCAGTTCTGGCTGGCTGTTTGAATGCATCTGATCTAACAACTAGTTTGGAGTTTATTTCTGCTTGCTGCTGTTTATCTTCTGGACTCTGGAGTTATCTGTGCATGGCGTTATTTCTGCTTGAGTTTAGCTGTAGAGATTAATTGTTTCTCATTACTGCAGATCTTTTAAGGTATGTTTCTTGTTATTAGCTGTAGAGCTGGCATTGCTTTTATTTCTGCTTATCCTGCTTGTGAAAGTTAGCTGCAGAGCTTTTAAAGTGAATGTTAGCTGTGAAGGTTTCTCGTCATTAGCTGTAGAACTGGTGCTACTTTTATTTCTGTTGCAGAGATTAATTGTTTCTCATTACTGCAGAGCTTTTAAGGTATGTTTCTCGTTATTAGCTGCAGAGCTGGTACTGCTTTTATTTTTGCTTATCCTGCTTGTGAATGTTAGCTGCAGAGCTTTTAAAGTGAGCATTAGCTGTGAGCATTTCTTTTTATAAGCTGCAGAGCTGGTACTGCTTTTATTTCTGCTTATGAACTTTACCTGCTGAGCTTTTAAGGTGAACGTTAGCTGTAAACGCTGCTCATTATTAGCTGCAGAGCTGGTACTGTTTTTATTTCTGCTTATGAATATTAGCTGCAGAGCTTTTAAAGGTGAACATTTCCCAATATTAGCTACAGAGCTGGTACTGCTTTTATTTCTGCTGCTTATTGCACTTTTAAGTTATTTGTCAAGTCCAATAGAGAGAGAGAGTGTGTGGACTCGGAGTTATTTCTGCTTGAATTATCATATGTGTGTGTGTGTGAAAATGCTCCCATGTTAATACACCTGGTGGCTAGAGGTATTCAGGCTCAAACCCTGTACCTTAGGTACATGGTAAAAAGAGCCTAAAGTCCCTAGCCACCACCACTTTTGAATGTATGCCTCATATTTTTGTTCTGTTCCTCATTGCATCTGTGTTTTTTTTTTCAGGATTTTTGTGGCAAATTACTAAAGGATTGAATTCACTAAATAATGACAGGTATTTGAATTTCAGACTTCATATTCTTCAGAAAATAAATGGTAACAAAACCTTTTATTCTAGCAATTTTCTAAGTCTATCAGTATTTGAAATTTGTCCCTATTTTGGGACTGTATTCCCCCATCATTGGCTCTGTCCAGATTTTTTGTGCTAAGATGTTGAGAGCTATGGTGAGAAGTGAGAACTGAATTCTGTATTTCCCCCATTATAGGCTTTCTCCAGGGTTTTTGTGCTAAGAGGTTGAGAGCTATGTTTAGAAGTCCGAACTGAATTCACTAAATGATAGCCATTTAAGGTTCAGTATTCTTATCTTTCAGGAGACTGCTGATTTGGCATAGTGGTATGTTGCTCTGATTGTAGTACACAGGGTCCTGGGCCCAAGACTTGGCAGTGAAACGCATGGTGGTAACACAACATTTTATTTTAGCAACTTTCCAAAATTATACAGGCAATGTTTAAAATATATCCCTGGTTTTTGGCCTCCCCCCTCCCCTAAAAAAAAAACTCAAATTGAAAATAAGTGCGAGAAGCTGTGCAAAATGCTTATGGCTTACACTACTGTCATTCTATTTATATGTGTGTGTGTGTGTGTGTGTGTGTGTGTGTGTGTGTGTGTGTGTGTGTGTGTGTGTGTGTGTGTGTGTGTAAGTAGACTTTATGATGGAAATGTTCTGAATTGGGCAGTTTTGTCAATCCTGGTTCATGCATTTTGTTTCATTGCTATTGGAAAAATGTTCAAACATTACATTTAAAATGTGCTCTAACTTAAGTCTAACAAGTGTGCTGTATTATACAAGGAATATAATTTAATAATGTAAGGTAACAATTCTAACATGTGTGCTGTATTATACAAGAAATATAATTTAATAAAGTCAGGAAGGTGTAGCAAAGAACAGATGTATGTTTCTTGTTTTGTGTGCAAGGGGCCTATGATTTGAAAACAGCCCAAAAGTAATCTTTATCCACCACTGGCCAGATGAATTTTCTTTGGATGTGGTGTGGGTTTCAATGCTGTTTCAATGAATGTGAGTTTCAAGGGCAGAGAAGTTTTAATGCCAAGTATATTTTCATTGTGAAACAGAACTGCTTTGTCTAGCAGATAACAATTAGTGTTTGCGCATTGTGCTATAAAATGTAAAAATAAAATCCAAATCATTGTAGAAGTAAAGCAGTATGCACACATTAGTCTTTAGGGCAAATGTGGTGAAATAGCCAGGTAATGGGACATTGGAATGGCTGCAGGGGGATTCTGGTGCCATATTTTGGTTGTCCATTCTTCAGTTTGCATTTGAATGTTGGTATCTCACAATTCCATTGGAGTGGGTGTAGTTGCAAAATTATGTATGCAAACGTTATGTTAATCAGCGTACAGATTTCTACCTATTTTTCATGGGCCTTGTCCAGATTTTTGATGTTTCCAGGTTGAGAGGTATGGTTACAGCTGACATTCACACAACAACATAAACATGTAAGGCACACAGACAAGAAAAGAAACATGGAAATAGTGATATTTTCTCAGAATGTCTGTTGGCTAAGGTAGAGAAGCATGCATCACAAATGTTAAGCGCTGTGGGTCACAGTGCTTGTGTTATGTTGTCATTTTCACACTGTTCCTTTGCAAAGTAGGCTCATGTGAGTGTTGCATGACACAGTGTCACAGCATGCTTCTCTTCAAATGTCAGGATATGCAAGTGTGCTGGATTTGCAAGTTCTTGTTATGCATAATGATGGTTGATATACAAGTGTTCAGGTGATGGCAAGATTTCCACTGGTAAGCTGTGTTATGCATGCCATGGCTTGGCCTGGAGTAAACTACTCACATTTTGTGATGGATACAGTGGCCCTGCTATGGGTCTGTATTGAAAACATCTGTATCCCAGCCACTAAGGCCTAAACATAAACCCAACATATTAGTCATAGGAGACTCCATTGCAACAACACAGATGTACCCCTCACTAGGATGGATAAGGAGAAAGTCATGATTAGTTGTTTGTCAGGTGCCAGAATCCACCACATCACCAACACAGTCAAGTCTCTCAACAGGATCTGTTATGATTCTGTCATATTCCATGTTGGAGTGAATGATTTGAGATGTACTTCCCTGGACTATATGAAGAAAGACATGATCGAGCTCGCTGAGTATGTGTCACAGGCAAGTATGTCCCTAGCCTTAAACAGCATTCTACCATCACCCAGAATGATGCCTCAATACAAACAGAAAACGATTGACTTTAACAACTGGCTTAGTTTCTGGTGTCATTCAAAGGGGATCCAGTATCTGACAGCCTGGGATGACATGATTGACAAGCCATGATGTTTTGCCACTGATGGCCTGCACCTGTCTCCTTTGGGCTTCAGGTTGCATGCAAAGGCTCTTGCATCCCCCATAGTGCCATTTTTAGGCAATGCCATAAGGTCAAAACTACCAACATGAACATTTCATCAAAATGTAAATTACAGGTCTTGCTGCTAAACGTTAGGAATCTAAACAAGAAACTGCATACATTGCAAGCATTCTTAACCCTGGAAGAAGCTGATATTTGTGCAGTCACAGAAACATGGTTCAAAGCTGCAGAGAGCACCCCGACCATACCAGGTTACTCATCTTACCATTCATTCAGACCCCAAGCCATGGGCAGCAAAACAAAAGGAGGTGGAGGTGCAATATATATAAAAGACATACACACCTCTAGGCTGAGCAGACAGTATGATACTCAGGTGCAGTTAACAATTGACAAGACCCTTATTCAAATCATACAGGCATCCAACTCAGACTCAGGATGCCCACTCCCCCTATCTGAACCTCTTTGAATCTATCAAGATTCAACTCTTTACCCTGATCCTGGGTGGCTTTAACTAGCCAACCATAGATTGGAAGAAATACTCATGCCAAAACACAAATGCCCAGAGATTCCTTGATTTCGTCAATGCAAATGCCTTGGACCAGTTGGTTGACACTCCCACAAGAGGTGAAAATATCTTGGAGTTGGTATTAACCAACATGAGTAACAACTGCAGCATCCCTACAGTGTCATCATCCCAGGTAATATCCGACCACAAAGCAGCCACTTTCAAAGCCACCATCTCCCCGACCCCCCCCCCCCAGCTAGAATCAAGCAAAAACACTTTTCCAAAGCTGATTACAACCTCCTGAGGGAAGGTATAAACAGCTTCACAGCCCCTGCCACCTCCACAGAAACTGGCACATATGTCCAAACTTACACCAAAGTACTATATGAGCATTTATATAGCTGCATGGAATCAGGAATACCAGACAGGACAAAATCCTCCTCCTCAAGGAAGAGTAAACTTCTCTGGTGGACATCTACAATAAATAAACTCTATAATAAAAGGGAAAAATTGTTGTCCAGGACCAAGAAGGAGCAGGTGTCTAAACAGAAGCAATATCTCCTTAGCCTGAACAAGCAAATGAGAGCACTAGTGAAATCCTCTAAAACCACTTTGAGTCCAAACTGGCCACATCCACTAAAGACAGTCATAAGGCTTTCTTCACATATGTCCACAATCTCAAGGGAAGCACCCAAATCTGCTCAGAATTGGTGGTCAAGGACACCACATACACAAATCGTATAGATACAGCCAACCTGCTGACAGGCAGATTCAGTGGAAACTTCACTCCTCTGTCCCTTTCTATCAGTAAAACAGGACATCCCCAGTACCTGTCCCCCTCTCCTCCCCTTATCTCTAAGGCAAAAAATACAGCCTCCATGGGACCTGATAACATCCCAGGCTGCATTCTACATGATCTCAGATAAGAACCTGCAGCACAATTAGGCACCCTATTAAACCAAAGCCTGAGTACTGCTTCATCCTCAGCCTAACTAGCCTGATCTGAAAGGCCATGGAGCAGATTATCATGGACCTCATTTACAAGGACATTAGCAACCTCCAGACACTTGATCCCACACAGTTTGGTTTTGTCAAGGGGAGGTCATGCCTATTAAATTTGGTCGACTTCTTTAAGACAGTCACCAAGGCCATAAATGAGGGTACAACAGTGCACACAGCCTACCTTGACCTGGCCAAGGCCTTCGATACTATTCCCCACTCAGGTAAAATAGATAAACTCTGTCAACAAGGTATCAATCCATATGTTACCAGATGGGTAGCAAACTGGCTCACTGATAGAACCCACCTAGTCAAAATAGGGGAAGCCACCTCAAGTAGTAGACCCTGAACAAGTGGTGTACCCCAGGGATCAGTCTTGGGGCCTCTACTGTTTGGGATATACTTCTCAGAGGGGCAGGCCAAATCTAGTGGGCTATGGCTGACCAAGTTTGCAGATGACTGCAAGATGGGTGCTGTCATCAATTCCCCTAGTGATGTGGACATCTTCCAAGAAGTTTCACCCAAACAAATAACTGGTGCCAGAAACATGGCCTCAAACTGAATGCCAAAACATGCATCATCATCCCTTTTGGGTAGAATGAAGTTTCCACAAATTATCACATTGATAATAAGGCACTAAGCATACAATCAGTTGTGAGGGACTTGGGAACCCAGGTTGATAGCAAACTGACTTTTGACCACCATATTGCCTTCGTTGCATGGAAAGCTTTCTACATGGCCCACCTCATTAGTAAGGGTATCGTATCCAGGGACAAGGTGGTCATAACATACCTGTATTCTTCCCTTATAAGACGGATTATTGAATACAATGCCCCTTTTGGCATGTACCTCACAAAGCACATGCAGCAGCTGGAGAGACCACAGAAATTCCTCACCCAGAGAATCCAGGGCCTCAAACATCTACCCTACAAAGATAGGCTAAAAGCCCTGTCCCTCTACTCAGTCTCCTACAGACTCCTCAGAGGTGACCTCTGTCTAGCACACAAAGCAATCTCAGACCCCACCCTGATGGGACTGCTACATATCCGCAAGCCTCAACCTGGTCTGTGACATCAATAGGACTTGGTGGGACAAATTTGTGTTCCAGAGACTCCCCTTTTTGTGGATTAGACTCCCTTTCTATGTAAGGCAGAGTACCTCATTAAACTTTTTTAAGAGCAACCTGTATAACTGGATGGTGAACAGAAAATAAACCCTGGGATTCCACCTATGTCCCTGCTGGACAGTGGCATAGGGTGCTGACTTGTTGGAACATGGGCTAAATTCTTGGCTAGGCTTGTAAAGGCCTCAGGGCCAATAGCCTTGTAACTTCCTATGATTCTTATGATCCTAAGTATAAATAATAGGATATAGGGAATGTGTTGTGTGCATGAAGAGCCATCCACTAGGAGTAATTATTTTTATTTTACTTCTTGTACATAATAATTTTAGTCCATTTTATCTGAGAATGTGGCTTTAATGACACCTGCAATGTATGGAGATATACCTTTATTTTCATATGTAGACATCACATGTCAACAGGATGGTACTTAATGTCTGTTAGATTTCAAATGTGCACATCAGTTTCTATTTAATGCCAACTACAATTTTCACAGAAATGTGTGGCCTAATAGGCATTTGTTTTTCATTGTGATGGTTTTGATTAATGACCTATATTGCATATGGTGGTGCACTTGACTATAGCCATACTAAGTAAATAAGGCATACTGACTGCTTTCTGTCTATGCATTATCCTCACAGTGGGTACATTATGAAGTCATATAGTAGCAGGTATGTATACATGCTTTTTTCTTGTCTTGTGATTCACCTTGACAGAGCATGGAACCCGTCGATGCTCAGCCATAAGATGTCAGCGATGAGTGCATGCTAAACAACAGTCTGAACCTTCTGATAATAATGACGACCATAATGGAGACAATAATGATGAGGAAGCTGGGCCGACACATGCCATCATCCCTGCTGCACCCCAGAGGAGACACTGTCCAGCACTACAAGATGATACAGATCAGGGAGGTGATCACTCATGATTTTCAGACACTGATGGGAGACCTGATGGGGACTCTTTCAGGGAAACAGCCCAGGAGATCATTCGCAATATTCATCCCCATCAGAGCAGGCCCTCAGGACCATAAGTATTGTTTGTGTGATCCACTTATGTAATGCCGTCACAAACAAAAAAAAAAAACAACAAAACAAAACTAAACATTTGTAGCAGGGGGACAAGCCCCCCCTGCACCCCCCACACCCCCTGCTACTTAAATATACCAACCCCGAAATCACAGTATATTGCGGAAAAGGGAAATCTTCCTGTTCCGCACTATGTGGGGATCTCCATTCAGTCCGTTCGAACTTTTAAAAGTTCGATCAACTGAAGGGGACCTATATATATATATATATATATATATATGTATACATATACATATACATATATATATATATATATATATATATATATATATATATATATATATAAATATATATATATATATATATAAAATATATGTATATATATATATATATATATATATATATATATATATATATATATATATATATATATATATCAATTCTTAGCTTGTTTATTAATGCTTGTTGATGGACATTGGGTGTGTGATTTATGCTTGGACATTTTTTGACATTGGAATGCAGTCTGCCCAACATACATTGGCCATTCGCATCAGTGTAGTTTGGGTTTTGTTTATCACCACCCTATGTGCGTACACATGCATTTGCAATGTGGCCCCTTTCATATTGTTGTCCTGTTTTATCGTTTGCCTACATAGCTTCAATGACATGTCCTTTTGATGTGGGCCTGTGTTGTCTACCTCCCTTCTACCTTTATATGTATGTCATATATCTTGCACATATGCATGGTATATGTTCACCTTTGTTGCAATTCACATCCATTCTCATATAGTTATTCTGTTAGAAGGTCAACTTGTGCCAGCTCTATGGGCATTAAACAGAAGCAGGACATCTGCACTACATGTTGATGGCTACTGCTTGCGATACATCCTTGCTCTTATTATGTTTGTGTGTTACATATTAACCAGTGTACATTGTTGAAATTCCTGCAGACAACCTGATATTTATAATACAGCATGAATCACTGAATCACAGATTTCTGAAAGTATATTATTACATCTCATTAGTGTGTGTGTGTTTGTGTGTGTGTGTGTGTGTGTGTGTGTGTATGTGTGTGTGTGTGTGTGTGTGTGTGTGTGTGTGTTTATATATATATATATATATATATATATATATATATATATATATGTACTGACTTTTCTCTCAGATATTTTCTTGTTAGGTCAATGAAGGTCATACATATACTCCTACATCTGTGTGTCGCCTTTGACATGGCATATGTCTGTGACATATGCATTCCCTTGCATGCCTGTTTGGGTTGTATGTACCTACTTGTGTAATTATTAGCCAATTTGCTGATTAGCTACAGTACTGCTGTTTGGCATTGTTCTTGGTTATTTGCCTTTCACATGCAATGATCAGAGGTTCATTTCTGTCCTCTTCTGGTATTCTCCAGCATTCCATGGGCTGCATTGGCTCATCTGTGCTATAGTGTAGGTTACACTTGCACTGCTGACAGACTCCTTTTGTATTGGAAACAGTATCTAATGTGTACTGTGAATCCATTTGTTACCCTAAAGCATACAACTGCCATTGACCTTATACATCCAGGTATGTAACATAATAGTGCATAGGTACATGTGTATTTCTGCATTTCACCATGGCTGGTATGTATCCTCAGCCTGTTTGTCAACTTTCTTTTGCTCATGTTTGTAGAATGTGCCACCTGTGTACCTTACCTTTCCATAATGTTTATTTCTGAGTTTTGTCTGTCATGTCTTGTGATATTTGGTATATGTGTATACCTGCTGTGTTGGCCTTCTCCTCCTTCCCTGTCTTCATCTCTCCTTCTAGTCTCCCACAAATGAATAAATAAATAGGTAGATAAATAAATAAATAAATAAAGGGCCTTCTCCGGAAAAAAAATAACAACATTGCCCATGCCCCTCTGACTGTCCCTCATATTTTCCTGTTCTAAAGTATCGCTTATATGTCCCTCTTATTCACCCATATTCCACATCTGATTTTCTGTCTCCCTATTTACTCGGGTGGATGCATTACCTATGTACCCCACACATGTCCCCTACTCATTGTTCGCTACTGTTAGATGCGGCGATGTGGCCATGATTGCTCTTTGCCTTTATTAATTGTTATTAGAAACTTTATGGATTCTGACCAAGTCCATAAGTGAAAGCAAGTATATTTCATTACTAAATTACTTAAGGAGATATCCCGTATTCATCTCTATGCTTACTGGAGAGGTTGTTGTAGAATGTATAAATGAATGCCATGCAGCTCACAATGGGATAGTATAATTTCTGTAACTTTGTTAATGTACATCAAGCTTCATGAGACAGTTTTCATGCCTTACAGAGTGGCTGTGACTGACATATACTTTACCGCTGCTGCTGCTCATCTCTGTTATATGGTGCGATATTTTAAGTTCACTGAGGCATATTTACATATTATAGGCTTATCTGCAACATTTTCACTGAGATCAGCAAAATGCACCAGATTCCACAGACTTTACGGAATCTGGCTTATGATATTCCATAGATATTTTAAATAATATGTTTTAATTGTCATGTTACACCATTCCTTTCCTTTTATAACTTCATCAATCTTACTTTTACATAACTTCATCTTATAATCATATTCTTGGTTTTTCCATCATCTCCTCCTATTTTCTTCTTTTCTTTCCTTTGTTTCACTTCTTCCTTCTCTCCCTATTTGGCATACACTATTTATTATCAAGCCACCTTCCTTTGTCTTCATGTTTTTAATATCCCAAAAAAGTGTATAGATGCCAAATATGCAACTGGATTTTTTTAATTCAAAACTATTTCTTCGTTCTCATTATATACATTTGCTCATCTAACTGTCTTCATCCCCAAATAAAACTGAAGAAAATCCTAAACAATTATTTTTCTAATTTTCCAGAAAACATGTATACATTCCACAAATATCCCCCAACTTTCCATAGATAGATAGATAGATTGATAGATACATTTAATACATATACAATCTTTCTAAAAGATAAATAGAAAGTTTTCCACCAACAAACTTCTTTATTTCATCCAGATTTTCTCCATTGTTCCATTATTTTCCCCACTTTTGCCAGACCTGATTCCTAATATATTTGTTTCTAGTGAAGTATATTCAGTTTATCTCATTTATTAAAAAACTTTACCTTTTGACCTATTTAACCTTGATCCATTTTTACTTAGACTTTTTTCCATACTTTTCAGAGTTGCCCTCATCTGTACTAGATTTTTGCGTACAGTACTCGAATCAGCTGCCTATAAAGATACACGGGTATTATTACACCTTTTTCTATTTTCCATCCTGCTTCTTTCATTTCACCACCAGCACACAAATGCACATGCTCATTGAACACTCCTGTCTCATCCCTTTTTAATTTTTATATTGTTTCCTAACCAGCCATTTTCCATAACCTTCACAAAAGGCATCTCATAACACTTCTTTGATGCTTTTTTAATTTTTCTCAAATGCATGATCCCCTAAAATATCCCACATTTTCTCCTGACTTATTAAATCCAATGATTTTGCAACCAACCTTTATCTTTATTATCTCTTAAAATAGCATCTGTTGCTTGTTTTATTATTACTAACATTTCCTTCACTTGTTTTCCCTTTACTCCATATAATCTCTCCCCTCTCACTTCTTCCAAAACAATTCCTAATCTTTTTGTATTATTTTCATAAAGAATTTGTAATCAGTAGACCTCATTGTTATTGGCCTACAATCCATAATATCTTTTTCATGTTTCTTCCATATAAATGTAATCACCCCAGCACATCTCTTTTCATCTTCTGTCCCATTCTGTAATCATTCATTCAGTATTTCTACATTTTTTACCTTTATATTCATCATGATGATTATGATATTCATAACTTAATACATCTAACCCTGATGCTGATTCTTCCGTCTCTTCTTTTATAACATCATTTAGTTCTTTCATTTCAATTTGTTCTTCTAATTTACATTTTTCACTATCTGGAATTTTTTTACTTTCTGTCTTCCCCTTTCAACTTTTTCCTTCTTATACATTCCCCAGGATTCAGTAAGGTTCTGCGCAGGAACAGCTTATTCCTGCACAGAAGTGACCATTTAGGAGCAGCACGGCAGCACGCCATGCATGGTAATGAAGGCACACTGCCTCAGCTCCTAAACAGACATGGAGCATGGACGAGTGCAGGGGGCATGTCTGAGAGATCAGTTATCACAATATACATGCCCCTACAGTCAAGAACTGCTATGTGGCAATTACAATGAGTGAGACCACTCATAGGGGGTTGCATACCCCCAACAGCAGAGATCAATGCAAAATGTCCAGATATGTGGCACATACATCTGGCCTGCCCCTCATTAACCTCTCAGATCACTGGGATGATCTCATCTGAAATAATGGTAAACATACGAGTGTCAGACATCACATCCATCAGAAAATGTACATAAAAACAAATCCCATTACTTTAACAACACCCCCCCAAGTTTATAAGAGCAATATTTAAAATATAATAATATGAACACTTTGTTTTTATCAAACAGATTAAAATGTAACCGTAGGTGCACAGGTTTGCCCATTGCTTAGCTATGTATACTGTAGCATAAATGGCACAAGAAGATATATATCAAGATACAGGATGCAATAGTGTAGTCGTCAGAGCATTCATCTTAGGAGCAGTCATTCCTGGCTTGATTCTCACTCCAATAAATTCCATGTCAAATCACTTTATAAACAATATTTTTTGTTGTATAACCTACTAAATAACATATATTTGTGAACTGGAGTACTGCATTAAATGCAGATGTGAGGTGTCTTTGTAATGTAAAATCCACAGATAAACACAAGTGCCCCATACAGTATATGTACACATGAATCAGGGATACAAATTGAAGGTATAACGTGTAATGAATGATAAATCTATAGAGTGTCAAAATCCACCACCTTCCCAAGAACCATGTTACATTTCTGCCTAAGTTAGTGCAGGGGTAAACAGGAGTAAGCACCATTAAGCAGTAGTAAGCGGGAGTAAGATTATTTAAGCAGCAGTAAGCGGGATTAAGCCTGTTTGCATTGGGGTAAGCAATGCGCACATAGGTTAAGCAATATTGAAGCTAACCCTCTGTAAGCATATCTAACTGGAAGTTAGGATTGCTTACCATCACGCAAGCCCACACAAACTCATTTACAATTGCTTAAAAGTGCCTTAATCACTCTATATCCAACAGCTGCTGTTCTGCCCAGCAACAAAATAAACAGCCCTTGCAGGTCTTGAACCCAGTAACATGTACACTACAGGCACAGTAGTTAACCAGTAAGCCATAACAACAGTACATAAAACTGAGGTATCACCAAACAGATCCTCACTATAGGAAAATCAAACTTAACATGTGAAAGGAATCTATATACAGTTTTATGTTTAATAACCTACTACATAACATAAATATGTGAACTGGAGTACTGCATTAAGTTCAGATGTGAGGTGTCATTGTAATAAAGTGTTGAAATCCCCTAATAAACACAAAGACCCCATACAGTGTACATACACATGAATCATGGATATCAAACACATATATAACATGTAATGAATAATAAATCAATGCCAAACAGCAAATAGTGTGCAAATTAAAAATTAAGCAATGCTAAGCATTGCACAGCCCTGCTTACTAGGTGTAAACAATGTGTAGACCAGCTAAATCAAGTTTGCTCATTGGTATACCCCTTTAAGTAATGCAAACCTTAGGTAAGCAGGTTTGCCCATAGCTTGGCTTTTCAAAACCATCCAATCATGGCAAAGTGTGGGAAATCAGCCCTATTTAAACCCCACAGTTGGGAATACATCTCATAACTGGTTGCAGCTTCCTCCTGTAGGCACTATGATTGGTGTGGAAGAAGGAGTGTGCTTCAGGGTGCAGTGCTGGGGCATCCAGGAGTCCAAAGTCATGGCAGGACTCCTTGCTAAAGATCAAGACCACAGGCTGCTGCAGGGCCAGTACCAGGGTTCCCAATATAAAGTGGAAGCCTGGGACTATCTCGCCCGTAATCTCACCAGTGCCACTGGCATACCTCGAACTGGTGAGCAGGTCAGGTATCACTATGCCGACCTGAAGCGGAGAAAGAGGGAGCTCTTGGACCAGTGGATCCAAGAGGCTAGGCAGCCATGTGTATCAGTCTACTACCTGTTTAATAATTGCCAGCTCATGTATATTATGGATAGGTATGGCTAAATATTCCTCTTATGTCTTTGACAGCGGCAGATGAGTGGGCTGTGCCCATGCCTGTAGATTGCAGAGGTTGCGTCGTGAGGCAGGTTAGTAATACTCTTGCATGTACTGTCATAAAAAATAAATCTAAAAATAGTAGAAAGTTAATTGCCAGTATAAAACCTGTATTGTGCATGGCATGTACTGAATAAACCAGACAATATGGCAGGAAGAGTCTCATTTAGGTTGTATGTAAATAAAAAATTAACAGCCTGACAATAAACGTCTAACTGCTGGACTGCTTGTGTTTAGTCTGGTATCATATGGTAATGTAGTGTTACAATCTCTTACTAGTACTGTTGTATTAACCACTGTTACCCACACTATGCTACATAAATAAAATATGTAGGAATGTCTGTATATGACTGTTATAATCACAAGAGGTCATATTGTACAACTGAGAGAGACTTATACAGAAAACAGTGAAAATATAGACAACAAAATCCAAACAGCACACTCAACTAAGATGTGAAATGTTGTATTTTTAGCACACACAGCCATGGTTCGAATCCTGGGAGTGATAGTAATCTCTATGCAGAATCATACCCCGCAACTGTACAGATATTGTCAGAAAGTCCAGATAATTGGTGTAAGTCCCCTGCCTGTCAGCCTGTCCCCCTGGCAAATCAGTGGGATGATCTTGGATGTTTAGGCAGCAAATAATGACATACAACTGATTGTCACACATCATAACTGTCAGGAATATATCCATAAGAACAAACCTGTCACTCTAGCAACTCACCAAAGTGTTATGAGAGTAATAAGCAAAGTATTTCCCAGCTCCACCCCCATGTTGTGAAGCTATGACCAGAGTGTGTGCAGCAACAGAGTGAGACATATGTGCATAATAATAATGTGGAATCTGGTAATATGTGTGACAACATTCAGGTAGTGTTAACAAACATTCTCCCACAGGTCTGTCAAATACGAAAACTGTGCCTAGAAATAAAATACTGAAATCTTGGACTGGTATTGTTTAGTCTGGTATTGTATGGTAGTGTTAGTGTTGCAGTATCTCTGACTAATAAGGTATTACTCATCACTGTTATCCACACAGTGCTACATAATAAAACCTTCTAGGAAACCCTGTATAAGAGTGTTGGAATTACAAGGTAAGACTGTAAAACCACGGGAGAGTTATAGACAGAATTCAGAGAAAGGATACACAGCAAATATATATATATATATATATATATATATATATATATATATATATAGCACACCCAACTGTGATGTACATTGTGTTATTTTAGCACACGCAGCCATGGTTCGAATCCTGGGAGTGGTAGTCAGCTGTATTCAGAATCATACCCCTCGACTGTGCAGATCTGTCCGGAATGTCCAGAGAATAGGCCCATATCTGCTGGCTGTTATCCTGTCCACTGGCATATCAGTGTGCTCTGACATGTAGGCAGCATTTAATGTCATATAACTGACTGTCAGGCTTGTAAATATTTGGAAAATTTCTATGAAAACAAACCTGTCATTGTACAACTCACCAAAGGTTATGAGGGCAATAGTCAAAATGTGTCCCAGTTTCACCTGCATGTTGTCAAGACATACCCAGAGTGTGTGCAATAAGAGATGGAGAGGTATGTGCAAAACATCAACCTGGAATCTGGGAATATGTGTAGAAACAGTCAAGTAGTGTTAACAAACAATACCTCCA
Source organism: Protopterus annectens (assembly GCF_019279795.1). NCBI lineage: Eukaryota > Metazoa > Chordata > Ceratodontiformes > Protopteridae > Protopterus > Protopterus annectens. The sequence goes on from NC_056733.1 coordinate 1,227,043,601, forward strand.
CAGGTATACCAGGTAAGAGGTGTATACTGCAGGTAAAAATCAGTTCATGTATATAGTTGTCTACATCCATATCACCAAACTAAGGCCATAGGGTAGTGTAATAATACCTGTAAGGTACAGATCACAGCACTGACTTGGAAAGTAATGAGAATTACAGGGATATACAAGTTGTTAATTGACATCTCCCCCCCCCCACCACCATATCTGCAACAATAAACTAAATACACAACTCAATCGGTATGTGCACTATTAAATCTACTGTTGGGACATATGTCCTATTGTTTGATAAATATTGAAATCTGTTCTCTGCATGCACCATGTTAAAATACTCCCACATTGGTGGCATGCTGCCATCAATGTATCTTCATGCTGTTGTAATGGTCACTGTGGTTCCATATATCTATGTGTTCTGTTTGCTATGCAACTGTTCCATATCTGGTGTTTTGGGTTAATGGGAATATCTATGCATGCTATTATACCTAATCTTGGAATGTGTTGACTATTACTAACCCACATATGTTGTAAAATTGAAACACCATATTACTTTTGGGAAGGCTGGTCCCAGCGGACCCACCTCACCCACCTCATCTGGCCGTGGCACCGGGCACCAGCATGTCTGGGGCCCATCCCGGGACCTCCTCATCCGCTGTCCTGCACCACCTTTGGGTGGAACAACCTCAGGGGATGGGTCTCGCCCCCCTGGGAGCGGGCGCAGACAGGATACTGTCACCCATTGTCAGGTCCAGGATCTGGTGCATAGCGAGCTCTGCAGGGAGTTTGGAGTACTGCTACACCAGGTTGAAGGCTGCGTGGTGCAACTTGAGGGTCAGCCTGCCCCTCTTACTAATCCCCCAGCACAGCCACCTTTGGGGCCGTGAAGGTGCAGTAGTGATTGCCATGGGTTGGGACCTCAGCCCCACTGTTTCCATTAGGAGGCTCATGGGCTTCCAACTTCCAAACACCCCTCCCCATCCAAAATGTTTACCCCCCACATGTGTCATTTACCACCCCTGTATGTTGTCTTGTCTGTCAGGTCTGTTATCCTACCCAACCTACCTCCCCAAATATACCTACTATCGCTCCCCAACATCCCACTCTCACATTAAAAAAAAATGGCAATCTGCTCCCCAAAAAAAAAACTCCTCCCATACATAGCTGTCCATTTCACACACGTATCAATTGGTCACATGTAATCTTGTCTAACTGGATTTACAACATATTATTGTTGCCCTCACCCCTCTCCCAGGGATATGAGTGTCCAAATCTACCTCCAAATCAGTGTATGTGCACAGCTGTTGCTGTAGAGGAAAGGGGCAGCTATGGACCTTCCCTACACCCATTCTGCACATTCCTAGCTAATTTCCCTACTGTCTTTCCCTCTTTGTGCCCCGTTTTCACCACTTTCTTATCAACCCTTTTTCATTTCTTTTAAAGAAATTAGTGCGAAGTGGGAATAACCACTTTAAAGCAGCAGTAAGGGGTTTAAGCTTGTTTGCATGGGGGTAGGCAGTGCCTACACAGGTTAAGCAATTTAGAAGCTGAGTATAAGAAACTGTAACCAGAAGTTAGCAGTGCTTACCTTTGCACAAACCCACTTACAACTGTTTAAAAGTGCCTTAATCACTCTGTATCCAGTGGTCCTTGTTCTGCCCAGCAACAAAATTAACATCCTCTGCA
>NC_056733.1:1227050277-1227090277 GCF_019279795.1 Protopterus annectens
TAGGCTATCAGCCCTAGGCCCTATACATGCCTAGCCATGACAATTCCCTGGCTATGTCATTCCACAATATTTACTTCCCTGGACTTCTGTCTATCAGGGCAACTGATATCATCCCCGGGGTTAATTTCCTATCTCCCATCCAATCGTCAAGGTTCCTTTTGAAAAGAGCCAAAGAGGCACTCTGCTTGACATGTATGGGCAGTTTATTCCAGAGTCTGGGGAGTCTCTGGGTCAGGAATACATCCCTCCAGCATGTAATGTTCATTGTGATGGCAAGATTTGGATCCCTGGAGCATGTGGCTGTGAGGGTTTGGAATTCTTTAAGTGTAGCATGTCCAACAGCTGTGGGTTTGACATGGCATGTTAAGCAGAGATCACCTCTGAGAACACAATATGTGACAGAGTATAGCTGGATGATTTTCAGATGGTCAGCATAGGGCATCTGGTTTACACCTGTGATTCTTTTAGTGAGGTATGTCTGCAGCCTTTCTAGTTGTTGCAGATGTCTTGTGAGGTCCATACATAACGGGCCATTGTAGTCTGTACTGGGTCTACTGAGAGATGACTACAGTGAGACAATGGCCTCCTTTTTCCTGGATGTAAAGCCCTTAGTGATGAGGTGTGTCAGATAGGTGGATTTCCTGACTGTTGTGGCAACGTGGTTATCAAAGGTGAGACCACTGTCTACATGTATCCCTAAGTCTCATATCACACTTTCAGTATTTAGTGTACTGCTACCTATATGGTACTTCACAGGTACATGTCCCTTCCCAAAAGGGATATCTATACATTTCTTGGCATTGATCTTGGCATTGTCTTTCTGTAAGGCCCTTTTATAGAATATCCACATCATGTGGGGATTCAATATTGGCTCCCAGTGTGCAGTCATCTGCGACCTTTGTTTGCCAGAGTCCCTTGTTGTTGGACTGTACTTCAGAGCAGTAGATGCCAAACAAGGGCGGTGCCAGGACTGAACCCTAAGGTACTCCAACTGTCACTTGTCAAGGGCTGGGGTTGGTGTCACCTACATTTACAGTGTGGATTCTGTCAGTACAGCAGTTGGCAGCCCATCAGGTGACATAAGGATTAATAACCAGCCTGATACATTTATCTATGATTACAGACTGGGTGATGGTGTTGAAGGCCATGGCAAGGTCCAGATAGGCTGTGTGAACCACCTTACCTTCATCCACAGCTCTGGAGACTGATTCACAGCTGTCAATCAGGTTGAGGTGACATGATCGGACCTTCACAAACCCAAACTTATTGGGGTCCAGTGTTTGCAGTTTGCCTATGTCTTTGTTTTAATTTCCACGATAATACATTCCATGGCCTTGCAGATGAGGCACGTCATACAGTTGATGCTGTAGTTCCCAGGATCCAAGGTGGACCCCCCCCCTTGTGTACTGGGATAACCATAGCTGTGTGCCACACAGTGGGCACAAAGCCTGAGGTTTGGCTATGATTAGACGTGGCACGTAGGTGAGGTGCCAGTTCATTTTGTAGTTCATGTAGTACACAGCCCGGGATGTTGACTGGTCACATGGCTGCTGTTGTCTTAGCTCTGGAGAGTGTGTTTTTTTACCTATGTGGCCATTACTACTGGAATCTGGCAATCTTTCAGTGTTGAGATGGGCCCTTTCGGGGGTGGGAGAGGGGGTGCAGTTGGCACTGAATCAATCTGCCAAGGTACTGGCAATATCCTTGGGAACAGTATATTTAATACCATCCTGTTGTAGCTCAGAGCACATCTGAGCATTGCCATTTCGATTCCTGACATAGCTATGGAATGTCTTGCAGTTGTCTTTGGCATCTTTGGCTATAGTATGTTCGTAACTAGCTTTGGTGGATGTTATGAGGGATCTCAGCTTCTTACTGTGGCTGTTAAGGGAGTATATTGCATCCTTGAAATTCCCCTGTTTCTGCAACAGTTTCTTCCTTTTGTTGTACAGTATGTTTATGGCTGGGGCCACCACACTGGCTTCCTTTTCTTGGTGGGGAGCATCTTGGTTCTATAGTGGCTGGCACAATTCATGCATGAGTAGATATTGTGCTCATACAGTGCCTTTATGTATGATTCAGCAGTCATCCTTTCAGTTCCCATCTGCATGGGTGTCATGAAGCTAATCACATCTGACATGTGTAGCATGATATTGGCTTTGGAGATGTGTGTTACTGAGGTTTCCTTACTGGGGTGTGGGGGAGGGATGTAGATGTTAAGGGTGATTAGCTCATGGGCAGACCTGACCACCGATGGGGTGAACATAGGTGTGGAACATTGATTTCCCATGCTGGTAATGACCAGGTCTAGGATATTTGAGCCCCTGGTGGGACTATGGGTTACTTGATCCAGGGCATTGGGAATTATGACTTCCAAGAGCCGTTGGGTACACATGTTGGCACACAAGTATTTTTCCCACTTAATGGCAGGGTAGTGTAAGTCACCCAGTATTAGGGTGTTTGGTTGCATCATAATATTTACCAGTATGTTTCAAAAACTGTAGTGGGAATCTTGGGGCATGGTGGTGGATCCGTAGCAAGCTATACAATTTGGATTGCAGTTTGACCTAGTGTTAGTTGTACTGGGGGTGTTTTAGACACATTCTGTTGGGCAAGTAGCCTGGTGGTGTGAATATCCTTGGTGAATATGGACACTCTTCCACCTTTATTGTTTTGGTCCTGGTTTGGTGGCCGACAGGTGTGGTGAGAGCTGTACCTAATATAGCAGGGGTGCTCTCTGGAGCCTTGGATCAGGTCTCTGTTACTGCACAGATATCGATGTCCTCCATTTTTAGGTGTGCCTAGTGACTGTGAATGGCCACAATAACATTCATCCCTACACACACACACAGAGTTTCACAGTTGCCATGTCTGGGAATAGAACTCCTACCTAACTAGTATATCACATTACAGCATTATATCATTATAGAATGTGCCACGGAGCTTACTGGGCTACATCTTCTCCAAAGGTGTATTTCAAAGTGAATGACATCAGCAGGCTTGCCAAACTCGGGCAATGGAAGTTGTAGTGACTGTGAATGGCCTCAAAAGCATTGATTCCTATACAGACAAACACACACACACACAAGTGCCATGTCTGGGATTAGAACTCCTACCTAACGAGTACATCATACTATAGGATTATACAGTTAGAGCATGCACCACAAAGTGTAGAGGGATATTCCTTCCCCAAAGGTGTATTTCAAGGTGAAGACATCAGCAGGCTTGTCATAGTAGGGCAATGGGGAGTGCAGTGTGTGTGCATGGGCCATAACCCATTCATCTGGAAGCAGACACACAACACTCAGGCATACCCAGGTTTATATTCCACAGGTAAGTGTATACAACTGCTAGATAACTACTGACTTGTACAGTCATGTTACACAGTTAGCACAAGCACCACAGACACTACATTGCTGAGGGATACCAGAGGCAAATGTCTACAGTGATTGACATTTGCACATCATGTGGTTTTAGTTAATTGGATGTGTGCTGGGTGGGATAGGCCTTATGATGGGAGGCTCTTTGACACGGTCACTCTCTTCCACACATCTATGTATGTGTAATTTTGGCCTATTATAGTGTGTTGTCCTTGGATATATGTGTGTATTCCTATCCAATGTGTGTGCAAAGCATGTCTGATGTGTACTGAAGAGTGTGTGCACAAACATCTGTGACTGTCAGATATGTATAGTCCACTGTTGTTGCCAGACTTGGGCTTCAGTGTGTGAGCATGCCCAGTATGACATTTCAGTATTTTGTTGTCAGACACGGGCTTCATTTCTCTAAGTGTGGTAGCATGCCCAGTATGTCCTTCTGTATTGAATGTGTGAATCCATTCAAGGTAGGTTGTACTTCAGTGCAGGCTTTTGTGTTCTACACCTACAGCTAGTAACCTGTTTCTGTGGGATATCTGTAGATCGGTTGACAATATGGGGTCAAAATGGGCAAAGGATAGTGGGCTACTGTAGGTAATTGTGTCTGTGCTGCTTCTGCTACATGGTCTTGGTGTTAACATTGATATTCAGATATATGTACTGTTTTACACTGTGATGTTTTATGTCATCAAGTACTGTCAGGTATACATATTTGCTTGCAGTAATGTCCTGGGGAACACAGGGTGAATGCAACTGTGTCCAGTATTGTGGTCTGTAGCCTACATATTCTTGCACAATCATGCCATTCTGGAGGGGAAGCTGCAGACACTTGTTGCTGGGTCTTTGTAAATGGTTCATCACCTTGGTCCAGTGGTGGCTGAGGATCTCATGCTTGTACATCCGTCGACGTGGCAGTATGGCCATATCCTGCTGTGGCCATACCTCACAGCTATACAGATTCACACAGGTTACCCAGAGGCAGGGGTCATAATTCTGGATATTACCCCTTCACATTGTGGTTTACGAGCAGGTTTGTAGCCACCCATTCCTGTGTTTGCAGGCAAGGATATTATGTGCACATGGCTGAGTTTCGGACTTCACACACTCCATGCTCTCCATGCTCCTACCTCCCCATCTATTATTCTATCCTCTTCCAAACTTATGCAAACATTATCTGATAAGTTCCCCATAGTTATCACCTCATCCCAGCAGTAATTTGGTGTTGGTCCACAGTTCATGCAGTAGGACATGGTGGACATGTTACTGGGATTTGTCCACATGGCCTTGCATTTGGGTTCTGTAGACTGAGTTATGTTGTTATTTGGGAATCCATGACATAACATACATTGGCAGTGCGGGTGAGACACAGGCCTTTGGCAGAGGACTGTAGGTCATTTGGTAGTGATGCAGGCCAGCTGTAGCAGGCCATTGCATTATGTCACTCCTACAGTCCCAGACTGCAAGACACTATATTCCCCTGGGGTGACAGGGTAGGTGTACAAGGTGTTAATGCCAATACTTTCTGTCATTATTGATCCAGTGGTGTGGATGCTGGCAGGGTGCTGTTACAGCTAGGGACACACCTCCATGGGACACCTGTTCTGCATGCTGCATTCTTTGGCTACTGCCATACAGAGGTAGGGGTCATATTGTACTCATTCCAAACAGCAGGAATAAGACCAGAGAGGTACCTGTGGGTGATGGTAGGGTGAGCTGGGTGCATGTGTGCTATGGACACTACTTGCATCTGACTCACAGATATACATGGGGCATTCCACTTATGCTGGCTTGTGCAGGGACATCAGCTGTTTCTCAATACTTCATACCTGTGACCTTTGTGGTCTGCCAGTGTTTGGCCAGATGACATCAGTATTCCCTACTACAAACCCAACTATTGTGCTGCTAACCTGTATTTACAATTCCAAAGGTGTGTCCATTTGACAGTAACATATTATATGTCTGTCTGGGGTACTTCCCCCTGTATGTCTGGGCCCACATTTGTGTCATGTCCATCTTTCAGATGGTGACAGATATTACTTCTAAACATTTACTATGGCTTACTGCTGGAATGTGTTTTGCTCGGATGCATTGTTTTTGGCACTGCAGTTGTGAGAACTTGGCCTTGTCATCGGCAGTACTGGCCAATGGCCACCAGGACAAACCTCACCATGCCTACATACTGAACACTCTCACACGATATACAACACACAACAACCTAACACACACAGCTCTGCATATTGTACACATGCTACAATCTATTCTGCTACTTTGGCCAGCTCAGGTAATCTGTGCTCCACTGTTATTATACCTACACATACACGTTACTACATTTCTACGTAGGACTGGGGGAGCACACCTGGCACTTGTACACATTTGCTATGACTGTGCTGGTATTTCAGGTACTCCATTTCATTCTGTGTTTTGACCTATCATGCTGACAAGAGGCATATCAGTGTACTACAGGTCTTAGGTTTTATTGACCTACATTTCAGTTTCAGACTTCTTACCCTTCAGAACTAACATCCCACTGCCTGACCTGTTGTAGTCTGTCTGTGTAGGTCTGGAGGGGGATGTTCTCCATAGCCATCACTCAAAGGCCTTAGCACAGCCTTTGTTCGTGTTTGTCTAGGCCTGTCCTGCTGGCTGAGACTGTTGTTGTGTATGTGAGCCTCCCTGACTGGCATGTGTGTGTCCTATGGATGCACATGTGGCCCACCACATTTCCTGTAATGAGTTTTGTCACCTTATCTAGTACTGGCTACTATGGTGACACCAGTATTTGTTACAGGTCTCATGCTGCCACTGTGGGTGTCTACTATCTGCTGGCATCCCATTCAGCCACCTGATTCCCTTGCATGCTCACATCCATACCATAGATACAAGTTACAAAACATACTACTCCATTCAGCTATTGATAAGGAGACTGATTTACCTTGTGGCTGTGCCAGTATTGAGTATGATGCTGGAGGGCTGCAAGGATCCACTGGATGTGTCCAGGCACTGTAACTGTAACTTGCGCATCCCAAACACAGGTTCTATTATGATTCTGGTCCATACGTGTGCCTCATTATGGAGTTCTTGTTTGGGTGTGTTTGCATTTCTGATGGGTGTCATCAGCCACAGCTCCAGTGCATAACCAGCATCACCCACTAGGTGGCCATAAGGGATGTCCCCATTGGCAAATCTCTGGTACAGCTGCGCAATATGTCAGATGTGGGAGTCGTGATAGCTTCCAGGGCAGCCAGCGCACACATTCATTATAATGCCCTGGGCATCGCACATGACCTGGCATTTGATGGAGGGAAGCCCTTGTGGTTGATGTAGACCGTACTCAGCTCACTGGTTGGTGCTTTGATGCATATGTGCATGCAGACTATAGCACCCACAATCTCAGGGTATTCTGGTATTTAGTGGAAGAGATTCATACTGCTGGTCAATGCCTCACAGCTGTTGTAGAAATATACGTGCTCACCTGCATGTGCTGACATGGCATCCAGGAACTGGTGGAGGACCCTGAATGCTGATGCCTGTGAGATCCCCATGATATCACTAGTTGGCCTTTGGAATGTACCTGTGGCTAGTATTCTTAGGCCTACACATACTTTGGTATCCACTGGGATGGGTTCCCCTCTGTTGGTTCTGTGTGTGAGGTGTGGCCTACACAGCTCAACAGTTTGCTATAGGAAGCCACTGTCCATCCAATAGCGCTTCACTAACTCCAGCTCATGTAGCCCCTGGTAGGTTACCCTGGGTCTGTACACTCTTTTCCTTCTCCTCACTGTGGGTTGGTCATCAGCATTCTCATCCTCACCACCCTCAGCCTCTTCCACATGTTGATTTATGAGAGTGACAGCAGCCCCTATCATTTTGTTGCTTTTGTTTGGTAAAATTTCCCTGCTTTTGTACACCGGTACTGTAGAGTTTGTGGGAAAACCCAGAGGGAAATGTGTTTGCATCGTGTATAGTGGTGTGCTGGGTGGGATGCTGCATGTGTAATTGGCTGATTCTGATACATTTCACCTGCCAGCTATGCTAGCTCTCCTTGATTATCTTCCTACTGCTGTTTTCCCTTCCCAGTGCCCTTCTGTTTAAGCCCAGGGGCATGCTGGGCAAACACAGTGCTCAGATGTGCATGAGCTGCAATTTCCTAGCTTACTTTTTTTTTCTTTTAAAACACGGTGCACAGAACACACACCTGCTTAGGCAATGTAAAGCTTGCCAGCTTCAGACACACTCCCTTGCTTAGCTCTGCTAAGCTAAGGGCAAACCCGAGCCACAGGGCTCCAGTAAGCTTACAGTATGCCTGTCACACCCTTCTATGATGTCAGCTAACTCTTAGACTTGCACCATGGCCTTACTGCCCCTACACAGTTGGGTGCAGGCTAGCCATGAGAGGGGATCTGGGATTCAGTATCATTCCCCTCATTTGCATAGGATTGCCTGCTAATGCCTAGTTGCAAGTCTGACATTGAGCCTTTCCCTTTAGCAGCCACTATTTACTGGCCTTATTGTCTTCTGCCTGCCATTGAGTATAATGGCAAAATTGTGATTTTTGGATAGAATGCTTATTTCAAGTTTTTTTTTTTCTCTTGGCCCAATCTCGTTTGCACGCCACTGCCCTATGCTTTAACAGCCAAAATCAGCTAAAAAAAATAAAAGTTATTTTTTTTATTTTTGCAACTGTTTTCCATGCCAGTGGACATATATGTTGCCATTGGCATGCATTCCGCATTATATACACCTTTTATTTGGAGCTGTCATGGCTCCATTTTGTAGTTTGCAGAAATGTACTCGGTTACTAACCGATTACATTTCTGCAGACTACACTAGTCCTTCACGGCTGGCTGCCAGCTTCCTGGATCACAAAGTCACCTCATTTGCATGGTTTAACCTGCAAATGGGGTAATTTGCATACAGAAGCTGTGTCTGTGCAGGAATAGTGCAGGACCGCTTGTGCATGTCCCAGCAGCTTGTTCCTGGATCTCTCGGCAGCCATATTGCCTCCAGCAGCTCCTGCACTATTCCTGCATGCCGTGCAGAGCTTGCTGAATTCTGGGGATTGTTTCTATTTTTTTTCCACTATCTCCATATTTCTTCTTGTTTTACTACCCCGTTCTCATCTAGCATTCCATCAATCTTACCTTCACTTCTCTTAAACCCTTTCCCAAAAGGGGGCATCTCTTCCTTCCTTTCATCCTTTTAAAAATATTTCTGCATACAGTAATTTGTCTTAAATATTTTCTATAATTTTATCATACTTCTGTCTATTTCATTTTACTCTGTCACTCTCTTTTTCCACTCACTTCTCAAAATCGTTGAACATATTTTCATATTCCAATTCCTCTAGGTGCCTTAACCAAATTTCACTAGTCAGTTTGTACAGTACTTTGCATCTCCTCAGAGAACAGGGCACTGCTGTACTGGAACTAAGCTGGTCAAGAAAGACTAACCCCCGGATTCATGACACTTGGCGCAAGGCCGGTATAAGGCCTGCGCCGGCCGTGCGGCATATAAATGGTGTAGTAGCACCATATGCATATTAATGAAGGTGCGCCGCTACCACATCCACGTGCATAGGACACATGTGCGAGTGCATGGGGCATTACTAAGCTGCGCCCGGAGGCGTGTCAATGTCGGCTGGCGATGAGCAACCTAAACTGCTGAATATTATAGCCTGCCTGCAATAGTAATCGCACCTATCAGTGTCCGTGGATAATGAAACGTATGCAAAGCATGCAAGATAGTTCCCGGCCACACAAAATAGAGAACCAAACAGAAATGCACGCAACATAATATGAGTTTCCGTCCATGGAACAAATGATATTTAAAATCATGTATCCGTAATGTACTGCACTGTCAGAAGTTATACCCAGTGGAAGTGAAGCGCATCATGTCAGCGCGCCGCCAATACACATGTCTAGCCCCATGGGTATGGTCACCAGCAGTCCCATAGTGGTAGTGATAGTACACAGCTGGGCAGTTGTGGCTATATAACAACCGTAAAGAAACCTGACAGTCCAAATTGTATACCAAACACACACAAACATATGTATATTAAAACGTGCTATACACATGAACAGGAACGTAACCGTCACATACACATGGGATGCTATATGCGGAACCGGGATATCCAAAAGCATAACCCATGCATGCAAATGCAATACGCAACAACCCCTGTATAGCACATAACCCGCACCCATGTCCGAATGTCCACCAAATCCAGCTACCAACCTTGCGCATCCGTACACCTACACATAGCGAGTATTCCCCATATGTAGTAGGAAGTATCATCCTAGGCAGTGTCAGGATTGCAAATATGTATCCCACATTTGTAAACATCCCATCACAGGTATGTAAATCCAAATGCCCGCGCGTTAATTTTACGGCAAAATGTGTGTACATCCCGCGTGGGATAAGTAACCTGTTGAAACCTCAGAGTTGTTTACACGCCACGGTGTCCATTACTGTACACATCTGGACAAAACATGTATGTGTAGTCACGGTACTGTTCAGTTTCTACACAGACATGTAAATCATACTACGCAGGATGGAACAGCTGTCCACCATGCAGGTCACCCCACTAGGGTTGCCACCTGATCAGATGGCCAAGGTGGGACATCCCTTGTAGAAATGTGAGAATTTACAGGATAAAACATACCCCCGGCCAGTGCAAAGGACAGAATTACACGTGTATGCCAAGATAAAAGCTTATTCCATAGCATTTGAATAGCTTATGCTATCCCAAATAATAGTTATGTGTACCAGATACAAAATACCTGTATCATGCAACTAGTAAAGAAAATAAGAAATATATTATTGTCTTAAAATCACAGGACATTTGCCGTGTCTTAGGTGTCATCGCAGGACACAACTGTCCAAAGTGGGACCTCCCCTCGCAAAGAGGAATAAGTGGTAACCCTACTCCCCACTGAATTATCGACAGTATATATTCAACTCAATCACATACCGACACCACCTCTCAACCCATTACAGCAACAAAACCTGGACAAAGCCTAAAAAGATGGGTGGACAAATAGGGACAGATTTAATTACTGCTCTCACAAGCTTCAAAAGTTCACTGAATAATAGTATGTACATAAGCAGGAAATGTTGTGAAGGATGTGGGGTAGTCCCCAGTATTACAGAGGTCCGTACATATATACTGTAACAAACCATCACATATATTGACTGTACTACTGCATACCCGTAGTTAATTCATAGTTAAATCATGTGCAAAATAATAACCCTCGTAATAATGAATACAGGAAATAGTCAAATGTGAATGGGAACACCAGTCACCGTGGATTATGTATCGTAACCACCCCCACCCATATTATGTATTGCCAACATCATAAGCTGCTGACAGGTGCCCAAACACCTGTGTCTGTAAACACAGATTAAATGTTTAAAATTGACAAACCCTGTCCATGTGCTTTGTCTGACATTTGAACATGGTCAGGGCAGTTCCATTCACCAGGCGGACAAGCCTAAACCCAGATCAACACATGAACACCCTGACAATTAAAGACCTGTATGTGTCAGGACTATAAGCCTTTGGGTTCTGAATATCCCTGCAGTGATTAAATATGCAGCTTGGGTCCAGAGCAGTAGGGAATAGGGAATGTGTAACATGTAGTACCGCATTTTTTCCCAGCAGGAGAATGGATGCCTGTGATGTAAGTGAAGCGGTGAGGCATATGTTAATGTAGCTATGTACTATGGGTATGCATATAAATGAGTCAGAACACCAAACGTATAGTGGTTACAGCATCCGGCCAACGTGAATGCAGTCCCGGTTGAACTACGACTACAGCACATATAATGTGAAAGTGTAATGAATGCGTCTGTGCTGTACAGACAGTTAAATATGTAAAGGTGAACGTGTGTTTCGCATACGTCCGTTAACCGAATTATAGATAATTACTGGTACTGTCACAAGTAATAAAGCCCACGTAAGCACAAAGACTTAGTAAACATATGTAACCCACAATAAGGATATGCATGCACGCCTGCGCGTAACCCACAATAAGGAAATGCAAGTGCGCCTATGTGTGTGTGATCGGCTCACAGCATAGTAAATGAATGCTGTTTCCCCCACGTTAGTTATACATGGCTCAAACCTGTTAACCTCGTAAAGTATGAAACCGGACAAAGCCATGCAGACTACCGGTACAAATAAGGACAAACCCCAGATATATGCCAGAACAAACATAGAAAGTGGATAGAATAACTGGTGTGTCAGTAGCATGGATTCTCTGAAGGGTATGCAGTCATAACCCGAACTGCTTGCCAGAATTCCCCACCATAAGTCTAAAATGAAATGCCACTACATTGCCAGATAGACACAGGTTTATGTAAAACACAGCGAAGATAAAGGGGCAACCAGCTGTACACTCTGCGACAATCTGTATAGTGGAAAGGTATGGTATGGATATAGATATATGTGTATACACATAATCCACAGACGTAAACCAAAGCAAGTTATGAAATGAGGATTGTACATGTATATATGTATACACAACAGACTTATGTCCCGTAGATATGACATATGTACATAAATAGGCAACGTTATATCTAATATGGGTAGACAAACAGACATGCAGGAAAGGTGAATAAACCGTTGCATTCCAAACCATTGGCCAGAAAGTGACAGTCCAGCAAGTTCTACACTTTAAACATGCAGATAGGTGTCCATTGCAGGACTCCAAAAATTGATTCTTACGTAGTGTCAACCGACATTGACGCAAAATAAGTGACCGCAGCAAATACGAAATAGCTGTACATGCAACAGTATCAGGTGCAAGGGTGATGACACGTGTCTATAGAATGTATGACGTACGAACTGATATCCGGAGAGGGGGAGTGCATATAAGTGTCTCCACACTTCAGTACCGCACGCATTAAACATGTGTAATGGGTACTGTAGAGGGTTGTCAGGTATGGGAATCATGGGTATGCAGAAATGGGCCTAGGTGTTGTTTGGCAGAGATTTCGTAGGCCCGCCCAGTGGGAGTGATGTGGGTATAGCACATGCCTATATTCTCTATAATGGAGCAAACCATCCACTGGATATTGCGGAAACCATTTTGGCAATATGTAGGGCCCTATATCAGTGTCATGTAGGCGATTATCATGGATGCACATGCGTACGACCAAGATGGTACCCATAACGGGCAAACTGTCAGAATAACACAGCTGCACTAAGGCATGGTACATGAAATACAAATAGGAACTATATTAGATATACCCCAGACAAAGTCAGAACGTTGTGAGAATACTGGTGTACCCATAAATACGGATGTTATGAGTGTTACTAATCATGTAATGGAAATGTCAGTCACTATTATCTACCGCACAGTTCGTAATGCCTTGCCAGCAATTTACCAGAAAGGCACATCACTATGACAAATGTAACAAGGGCAAAGGTCAAACGTCAGGGCGTTTACCCATAATGTGTACAGGTTAGGGGTATGAAGGTAATCTGTCCAAAATACATGTACAGAACTAGTGATACTAGGTGGACAGGTTAGAAGAAAGACATCAGGACAAATGAGAAAACATGTACAAGTCATACGCATGTACTCCGACAAATGTGAATGACAACATATGCCCTGTGAATGTCAATGTGGAAGGTTAATAGACACAAAAGTAATGTGTCCCTCAGGGTATCATGCAGTGTCACCGTAATAATGTCCAGTCCCCCAGACACGTACGTGAGCTCTGCCACTGACGGAAAGCGCAAATACCGGCGCACACATATGGTACATGATAGACCAATTAGTGTGGATAAGCAGCTGTTGGCCTGTGTGAGGAATACAACTGTCTGGGTGGGTGTGTCCTGCAATATAAATGTAATGGCATGTGGCCTGTGATGCCGCCATACAGTGTGTGTATTGGTGTCAGAAAGTTGATATTTTGTATCAGACACATACTCTGCAACTGTACAGATTTACGCAGAATGTGCAGAGTTCTGCCTCATATGTTTGGTGTGTTCCACGTAACAACAGTAACATTCTGGCACTTTCATGATAACAAGACATGAAATAATGACAAACATGTGATTAAGACACCAAATCCGACAGAAAAGCCATACTAATGCAAAACCTATTATTGTGTCAACTATCTACGTTTGTAAGAGCAACATGTCAATACTGCCCCTATGTGTCCCACTATCAGATAAGGCCTTGTCCAGCAACTTGCTCTAGGAGGTGGAATGGTATGAACAGAAACAGATACATGTGTGAGGAAACAGCAATATCGACTGCAAGATAACGCAGAAGGTATAAAATGCGCTGCAGTAGGACGTGCAGTACTGTCCGCAGGTATGTGCTGACATGTCAAATGACACAGCAGTCTACATAAAGAACCTATAGGGCTGTCACCTTTACAAATGATGATAGTGGGACATACCCACAGCCATGCACACAGCACAAATAGACATACACACATCAAAACTAGGCCATGATACATGAAGCCTCCGGTGAGAGTACAGTGAGAGTACAGCAAGGATAGATGTCTGCCAAGATATACAGCAAATGCCTGTAAGGGCATGTAACACCGCCCATAACACAGACGTTGCATGGACAATGTTGGGATTTGCAACATACCCCATTGGTATGTGAAAGCTATGCAAATATGCGATACATGAAACAGTCAGCTGTCCATGCAAGAGCAGAGTTATGGGCAGAAAATAGATTATATATATATATATATATAGAGAGAGAGAGAGAGAGAGATACAGACATATGCACACACACATGTGGCAGGGCTGGTAATCGAACCTACACATGACTACCCTATCACACTACAGCATGACGCATTTACAGAATACGCTACCGAGATTACTAAACACAGCAGACACACAGGCATTCTACTAGGTGCGTGTCAAAATCTGCAAAGACAAAGATGTCAGCAGGATACATCTGTGTTGTGAAGCATCTAAAAGAATAACCTGAGTCCCCAGGCGGACGGGAGCATGCACACACATACACACACATCTGGCAGGCCTGGGAATCGAACTTACACCTAACTACCCTATCACACTACAGCATGACGCATTTACAGAACGCGCTACCGAGATTACTGAACACAGCACTCCCAGAGGCATACTTCTAGGTGGGTGACATCATCCGCAAAGGCAAAGATGCCGATAGGGAATGTATGTGTTGTGAGGCATCTAAAAGCATTACTGTGTCCCCAGGCAGCTGGAAACACACACACACACACACACACACACACACACACACACACAGTTGGAAGGGCCGGGAGTTGAACATACACCTACCTACTCTAACACACTACAGCATTACGCATTTACAGAACGCGCTACCGAGATTACTGAACACAGCACTCCCAGAGGCATACTTCTAGGTGGGTGACATCATCCACAAAGGCAAAGATGCCGATAGGGAATGTTTAGAGAGTGAGCGGTCTGAAAGCATATTACCGTCCCAAGGTAGACATGCACAAACACGGCAGTGCTGTCATCGGGCCAACTAAATATCTACGGAGCACAACAACACTAAATAGATATGGGATGTGCCACAGACAGTACACCCTTCGAGAGAGCAACAAGTGTGTTCAATGTAGGCATCCATCGTGACATTGAAATTGGACATCTGGTGCCTGGATGACCACCATGGCTATACAGGATGTCAATGGCCATGCCCACATGCTTAGTATCACACGTCTGTTTGGAATGTACTGTGTGTCCATCTACACAATGGCGTACTGGGCATGCTCACACACGTAGCAGTTGCAAAGGGCCATCTTGCATGCACACGGAGTCTAATCACGGAAGGGCGCAGTGTGGAATGTACTGTGTGTCCATCTAAACAATGGCATACTGGGCATGCTCACACACTTAGCAGTTGCAAAGGGCCATCTTGCATGCACACGGAGTCTAATCATGGAAGGGCGCAGTGTGGAATGTACTGTGTGTCCATCTACACAACGGTGTACTGGGCATGCTCACACACTTAGCAGTTGCAAAGGGCCATCTTGCATGCACACGGAGTCTAATCACGGAAGGGCGCAGTGTGGAATGTACTGTGCGTCCATCTACACAATGGCGTACTGGGCATGCTCACACACTAAGCAGTTGCAAAGGGCAATCTTGCATGCAGATGGAGTGTACACACCGGAACTACTGTTATGGTGCCTTTGGTGTTGAATTACATTTGCCTGCCGTGGATTACCTCTTGACCTTCCCTTTACATTTCTGCGCGTTGCACCTACCATTTTATGGCATGCATCCTGCAGCCTACTTTCATTTGTACTTTCCTGAACCTGGCGTATCTTGCGTTATGTGTGCTACTGCCGGTCTGCTGTCGGTTTGCTTTGCTCTGCTGTGTCAGGTCTCCTATCTTTGCAATCCAATACCTCCCCTCCTTTCTTTGCATTCACATGCCTCCCCTATCGTGTTTTGCAGGTTTCTGCAAGCGGACTTGAATTAGGTTAGGGAAGAACTCTGCTTCACATGGATGAGGAGCCTGTTCCACAAACTGGGTAGTCTCTGGGATACATACCTGTCTCTCCAGCAGGTTCTATTTATATCACAAGCAAAGTTAAAGTCTGATTCTGGTGCTGTTTGTTTTGTGGATATGCAGGAGGTCCATCAGAGTGGAGTCTGACAATGCCCTGTACACCAGGCATAGAACTCCCCTCAAAATCCTGTAGGAGACAGAATGCAGGGATAGGGCCTTGAGACGGTCTGCATAGGACATATTACTTATGCCCTGAATTCATTCAGTGAGGGACCTCTGTGGATATTCCAGTTGTTGGATATGCCTGGTTAGGTACATACCAAAGGGGGCATTGTACTCAATGACAGATCTGATGAATTCCGAATACAGTGGAACAATGACGTCATTGGACTTAGATGCAATACCTTTGTTTATAAGTTGCACAGCATATAATGATTTCCTCACCACTGTAGGCACATGATAATCAAAGGCTAGATTACTATCCATGTATGTCCCTAAGTTCATCTCTAAGGGGTGTGTTGTCAATATGATAGTTACCAGGCATGGATGACTTCCCTAAGGATACTATTATGCATTACTTGGCATTTAGATTTAGTCCATTACTCTGACAACAGTTGTTTGTCTGTGTCAGCCCCTCCTGGAGAATATTTATGTCCATTTGAGATTCAATGACAGCTCCTAATTTGCAATCATCTACAATTTTAGTCAGCCAGAGACCACAGGCATTGGCCTTGACTTCTGAGAGGTAAATGCCAAAAAAGAGTGGTCCAAGGACTGATCTCTGAGGGACTCCACTTGTGACTGGTCTCTTTGTAGAGGTAGACTTCCCAATTCTAACTTCCTGGGTCCTGTCTATGAGCCAGTTGGCTATCCACTGGGTGACATACGGGTTTCTACCTAACCTCTTGAGTTTGTCAACAATGCTCGAGTGGGGTATTTTGTCAAATGCCTTGGCCAGGTCAAAGTAGGCAGTGTGAATGATTTTTCCCTCATCCATTGCTTTGGTGACCTTCTCAAAGATGTCTACCAGGTTGAATAGGCATGATCTGCCCTTGATGAAACCAAACTGGGTTGGGTCCAGTGTCCGGAGGTTTACTATATCTCTATTGACCATCTCTATGATCATGTTATCCATGGCTTTACATATAAGGCTGAGACTTATGAGTCTCTTAGTCCAGTAACTTACACCCTATATAATAGCATATGCATGAGGTATGAGGTTGATGTAATGGCTATGATGTTTTCCTCACAGCCATGAGGTGCAGCATTTCATTTTCACCTTTGGAAGGGAAATTGTATTGGCTTAAAATGGCCCTGTGGTACTCTGAACATTGGAGTTCCCTAGGTTAATGTACTTGGTCATCTACTTTTCTCAGTCTTCATTAACAGTCTCCACAGAAATCTAAAACTTTACACAGATGATATGTTAATAACACAACCAGATTTGAAACATCAAGCCTTGCAGCACATACTGCAGACAAGTTTCTCAGTGTTATCCCACTGGCTATAGAATAACAAGCTCTTATTGAATCCAACTAAAACTAATATTATACTGTCTTCTGCCCCTAAATAAATGGTTTCTTGCTCCGTATTCTTCTCGAAGATAATAATGAGACTCGTTCTAAATGTCACTCAACAGAACTACCTCAGTCTGATACTGGACCATGCACTCAACTTTCCTCTCCACACCAACAATCTTATTGCTAAGATTCTAACCCAGTTGAGTCTTTGCTCCCATTGCCCATCTAACTATTGCTAAAAATATACTCATAACAAAACTAGAATATGGTCACCCACTGCTCTGCCTACACTGATCACAGAATATGAAATAACTACAAATGCTGAAAATAAAATATTCAAATTTGTTCTTCTGGAAGATACGTTTATCATAGGCTCATAGGAAGTTACTAGGCTATTGACCCTGAGGCCCTTACAAGCCTAGCCAAGAATTTAGCCCATGTTCCAACAAGTCAGCACCCTATGCCACTGTCCAGCAAGGACACAAGTGGAATCCCAGGGCTGTATTTTCTTTTCCCCATCTAGCTATCCAGGTTGCTCTTAAAAAGGGTTAATGAGGTACTCTGCTTAATGTGGAGAGGCAGTCTATCCCACAAAAGGGGGAGTCTCTGGGACACAAATCTGTCCCGCCAACAAGTCCTATTGATGTCACAGACCAGGTTGAGGTCTCGCGTGTGGGTTACTCAAGTGGAGCCTGAAGTGTGGATATGCATCATTCCCATCAGGGTGAGGTCTGAGATTGCTTTGTATGCCAGACAGAGGTCACCTCTGAGGAATTTGTAGGAGACTGAGTAGAGGGACAGGGCTTTTAGCCTATCTGTGTAGGGTAGATGCTTGAGTCCCTGGATTCTCTGGGTGAGGAATCTCTGTCGTCTCTCCAGCTGCTGCATGTGATTTGTGAGGTACATGCCAAAATGGGTACTGTATTCAATAATTGGTCTTATAAGGGAAGACTACAGGGATGTTATGACTACCTTGTCCCTGAATGAGATACCATTACTAGTGAGGTGGGCCATGTAGAAAGCTTTCCGTACAATGCAGACAATATGGTGGTTAAAAGTCAGTTTGCTATTAACCTGGGTTCCCAAGTCCCTCATGACTGATTGCATGCTTAGTGCCTTATTATCAATGTGATATTTTCCGGGAATGTCATTCTCCCCAAAAGGGATGATGATGATCATGCATTGTTTTGGCATTCAGTTTGAGGCAATGTTTCTGGCAGCAGTCATTTGTTTGGGTGAGACCTACTGTAAGGATGCCCTCATCACTAGGGCAATTGATGACAGGCCCCAGCTTGCAGTCATCTGCAAACATGGTCAACCATAGCCTTCTAGATTTGGCCTGCACTGATGAGAAGTATATCCCAAACAGCAGAGGCCCCAAGACCAATCCCTGGGGTACACCGCTTGTTACAGGTCTACTACTTGAGGTGGCTTCCCCTATTTTGACTAGGTGGGTTTTGTCAGTGAGACAGTTTGCTACTTATCTGGTAACATATGGATTGATGCCTAGTTGAAAGAGTTTATCTATTATACCTGAGTGGGGAATAGTATCGAAGGTTTTGGCCATGTCAAGGTAGGTGGTGTCAACCATCTTCCCCTCATCTTTGGCCTTGGTGACTTTCTCAAAGGAGTTGACCAAATTTAACAGGCATGAGCCCCCTCCCCTTGACAAAGCCAAACTGTGTGGGATTAAGTGTCTGGAAGTTGCCAATATCCTTGTTAATGAGGTCCATGATAATCGGCTCCATAGCGTTGCAAATCAGGCTAGTAAGGCTAGTTAGCTAGTAAGCTAGTTTATGCTTTACTGTGCCCTTTTAAAGCAAGTAAACTGGCTCACTATAACACTATAACAGGAAAAAATATCTCACTCCAATCTATATTGATTTATAAAATGTTCAAAACTGGTTACCGCTCCCCAGAAAATGATTACTTTTTACAACGGTTACTACTCCCCATAATACGAATACTTTTAGCTACATCTGTCACCCATTCCCTAAGAAGCTCGCAGGATGAGGCATTATCACTCAGCTGACCAAGGTTCAAGAAATTAATAGGTGAAAGAGCTTTCTCCAATGTAGGCCTTGCCATACGGAATAACCTCCTCAGTAAACCAAAAGCAAGTCAGCCTCTTATAAAATTCTTCAAAGCTGCTTTAAGCGATTACCTAAACAAAGAAGCTGACTGCACATGTTTTCTTCATGCAGGTCAACCAGCTAAAATTCAGATAATCCTTTATTGTTTAGTAAATTATTGCTCATTTGTATACAAAAGTTAATTAGCTTTTTGAATGTATTTGCTCTTCTAAATAATAAGCCAAAATAATGTGCTCTCGTAAGAATGTTAATAACTAACGTGCTGGCGACCTTCTTGCTTGTGGGCAGAGGAGGTAAAAATCAAAAAGTAAAGCTAAAAATCCTACTGTTACCTGTAAGGGCTATGGGAGCCAGTCACATCTCAGATTAGAAGTATCACTGTGGAACCCTTTTCTCTTGCCCAGTTCTAGTTATTGGTGCCACATTAGCTTCCATGATGAAGCAAAGTTTTCTTCTTGTCTGGCCGCTAGGGAGTAAAGTTACTTGCCAGAAAATTTTTCAGCAAGTTAGGTTTGATCAAAGAAAGAAAGAAGCCTGGAGAAAATTAATTCTGGATCAGTCCTTTATTTAGTGCAGTTAGGCAGTTAAGCACTTTAAGAGACAATGTTCAACTGAGCTGTAATTTATCATAAACAATGTAAGGTGGCAGTAATCTTAACTATGCCCCTTGGGGGTGCCTCAATTATAGGAGAGTGCAAGGGGTGTATAATTCAGCGCTGTTCATGTTCACAGACTCTGAGTGATAGCCAGGTTTAGAAGGTTCATTTGAATAAAAAGCAGAACCTTTTAAATATGCATTAGCTCAAATTTCACAGCATGCATTTTCTGAAGGATATGAAGTTTGAAACTCAAATGTATGTCATTATTTAATGCCCTCAGTCCTCAGTGATTTGCTAGAAAACTACAGATTGTATAAGCATAAGACCAAAAATATGGGACAGAAATCTGAAAATTCTGTACAAACTCTGGACAGTTTAGAGGTACTGAGCCAGGTATAAACCTAGCCTTGAGCAGCATTTTACCATTCCTGAAAGTGATGTCACAATACGAACAAAATATTATTGACTACAAAGACTGCTAGTCTAGTTTATGCTGTCATTCAAAGTATGCATGTGAGTGTGGAGGTGGCAATATATATCATCCTGCATGGAGACTGCAGACAGTCTTAACTGCTTTGCCAGGGATGGCCTGCATTTATCTCCCCAACTTTTGCATGTTTGCTAAAACTTTGTCCAACCATATAGTGCCTTTCTAAGCAATGGCAGCCTTCAAGATCTTCCAGCTTAACAAAACAGAATTCAAATAACATAAATGCATTGCTGCTCAATGCTAGGATTCTAAACAAAAAACTCCTGTCCCACAGACAATGCATACTCTGGAATGCATTGCTATATGCATCATCACCAAGAAGTGGTTCAAGACTGTTGTGAGCTCCCCATCACTGCAGAGTTTTAATACCTACCATTTATTCTGGCACACCAAATTAGAGAAAGACACTAAAGACAGTTGTAGTAGTGTCTCTATATTCATAAAATGAAAACTCACCTTCAGGCTGATGAGACAGAATAAGTACCTGCAACTCCTCCATATCCAACTTACCATTAACAAAACCCCTTAACACATCATAGTTAACTTAAAATCCCCCTATGCATCTCCCTTAGCCCACACCTTCTATCTGACCAGTATGGCGTACCTATGCATTAGACCAAACACCATTCTATTACAGGGTTCAACTACCTCTCCATCAGCTGGGAGACTTATACACCCCCTAACATATATCCACAGTTATTTCTGGACTTCGTAAATGCAAACTCTCTCAAACAACTATGCTGTACCTGAACTAGGGAATACAAAATCCTGGACTTGGTCCTCACCAATATTGGACAGCTCTGTTCCCTACCAGTTGTAACTTTTCCCCATATTAAATCGGAAAGTAAAAGTAAATGAGAAGCATCAGTAAGACCCTCAGTATTCAGAGAGATTATGCAAAGACTAATGTATAAAAATTGCTTGAGGATCTGGCTAAATGCAACATCCCTCCTTCAACCTGATGACCCCAATATGTATGTAGAATTCTTTTACAATCAAATTCTGTACACATGTAAATCGACACATAGCTCCATCGATTCTGGTCCGAAGTAAATACACTGTCAATTTTAAAAATAAACTCCTCTGGTGGAACCTAAATATAAAGAGGGTCTAAGTGCAACTCTCAAGATGACTTTTTCTAAAATTACAAGGAATTCCATTTTCTTGTCAAATTCACCAAAGCTAGATATTAGGTAAAATAACTACCCTGGCAAATGACAGCCATAAATCTTCTTAAACTATGTTGTAAACATCAGAAGCAATGCCCATCACTGCAGAGAGTTAATAGTAAAGGATATTACATACTCAGACAGAAGACATATAGTCAATCTACTAGCAGACACATTTATCTCTAACTTTGCATCTTCTCTTCACCTTACATCCTCAGATCACATACCCTCATCTACAACCCCACACTTCCCAAAACCAAAAACACTGTTTCCACAGGGCCAGAAAACATACCAGGCTGCCTACTGGCCTGCATCAAACAGGACATCTCATACAACCTACACCGGCTATTAAATGGCAGCTTCTGAACAGATTAGTTTCAGTGTAGAAAATTATAGTGACACATCCACTACCCTTTATCAGCTGAAGTAATCACAAACTAATTTATTTGCTGCAATGGTGCCTTTTCATCCCTGTTCAAGTTATAACCAACATTTAAAAAAAAAAATAGTTAAAACAACAATAATATTTAATCATAACCCACTTTTCAAAAGCTTTAGCAACAAGATGATAAAGGGTTGAAAACTAAGGTCCAGGTAATAAAAGTTTATGAGAGCTATATCAGCCCTTCTAGATGCATCCCTTTCACTGAACTAGTACTTCAAATTCAGCTTCCTACAAAAATTCCTTCAGATCCAAAACACTCTGATGAAATGAGGTGTTACAAAAGATGCTATAAAATTTCCTTTATTAAGTAATTTGATTATATATTAATGCAAAATAAGGAATATTTATTACCAAGCCTCCTCAGCCCTGATTATAGTTTGCTTGTTTAGACTTGGGTATTGATAAAACAGATTCAACATCCTTATTTTGTCTGTGATGTTTGCGTCCATCCCTCCTTGAGATTCTGAAGAGCCGTATCTATCAGTCATAGATTCATTCCATGTATTATTACAGTGTTAAAGTACCGCAGTTCTACATCTTGAGATTCAGCGGCATCAGTCTCTGCATTAGAAAGTTCCTACATCAGAAAGAGAGGAGGTTGAAAGGTATAAAATAAGGGTAGGAGCAAATTACATAGAACAAAATGAGAATTTTGGGAAGAATACATGCAGAATAGTGTTTTGGAGGAGGAATAAGGTTTAAGGGAAGGCAGAAACTGAATGAGGTATGTAATATTTCATAGGTTCATAGGTAGGTACTAGGCTATTGGCCTTAGGGCCTACATAAGCCTAGCCAAAAAGGTACCCTGGCTTTCGCCACCCAAGAAATTTATTTTCCTGTGCCCCTGTCGAGCAGAGCCACAGAATTGATCCCTGGGGTGAATTTCTTATTTCCCATCCAATATCAAGATTTTTCTTTAAGAGTGCTAATGAGGAGCTCTGTTTGACATAGATAGGTAGTCTGTTCCAGAGTATGGGATGTCTCTGGGACATGAATCTATCCCTCCAGCATGTTCTGTTTATTGTGGTGACAAGGTTTAGGTCCCTACAGTATGTATTTCAGAGGGATTGGGATTTCTTTAAGTGGAGCATGTCCAACAGCTCTGGGTTTGACATAGCTTTGTATGTTAGGCAGAGATCGCCTCTGAGTAGGAGTAAATCTGGAGTTTTTTGAGACAGTCTGCGTAGGGTATTTGAGGCCAGTAATCCTCTTTGTGAGGTATTTCTGTGGCCTCTCCAGTTGTTGTAGATGTCTTGTGAGGTACATACGAAAAGGTGCGCTGTACTTCATAATGGGTCTAATGAGTGATGAGTAGAGGGGAACAATGGCTTCTTTTTTTCTGGATGAGAAACCTTTTGTGATGAGGTGTGCCATGTAGAAAGATTTTCTGACCACTGTGGCGATGTGATTATCAAAAGAGAGACTACTGTCCACCTGTGTCCCAAGGTCTCTTATCACACTTTCAGTGTTAAGTAGACTACCACCTATGTGGTAGTTCATGGGTACAGAGTTTTTACCAAAGGCAATGACAATGCACTTTTTGGCACTGAGCTTCAGGCCATGGCTTTGACACCAGGCATCTGTTACAGTGAGGCCCTTTTGTAGGATGCCCACATCGCTAGGAGTTTTGATTATGGCTCCCAGTTTGCAGTCATCTGCAAACTTACTTAGCCAAAGAACTTCTGTGTTAGTCTATACTTCATAGAAGTAGATACCAAACAGGAGAGGACCCAGAACTCAACCCTGTGGTATTCCACTTGTCACTGGTCTGAAGTCGGATTTGGAGTCTGCTACTTTCACAGTGTGGGTTCTGTCCATGAGCCAGTTGGCAACCCATCTTGTGACATAGGAATTTATACCTAGTTTAGTGAGTTTATCTATAATTCCAGAGTGAGGGATGGTATTGAAAGCCTTGGCGAGATCTAGATAGGCTGTGTGAACCACCTTACCCTCATCTATGGCTTTGGTGACTGCTTCAAAGAAGTCTATCAGGTTTAGGAGACATGATCTGCCTTTTACAAACCCGAACTGGGTGGGGTCCAGAGTTTGGCAATTACCAATGTCTTTGTTTATGAGTTCCATGATGATACGTTCCATGGCCTTGCAGTCTAGGCTTGTCAGGCTAATGGGGCAGTAGTTCTTGGGGTCTGCCATGGCTCCCTCTTTGTAGAGTGGGATACACGTCGCAGTGCGCTATTCAGTGGGCACAAAACCTGAGGTGAGGCTATGATTGAACATGGTGCTGTGGTGAGGTGCCAGTTCGTTCTGTAGTTCATGTAGAACACAGCCTGGGATATTGTCAGGTCCCATGGATGCTGTGTTTTTGGCTTTGGAGAGTGTGTTTTTTACCTGTGCAGCCTTGATTACAGGAACTTTGCATTCTTTCAGAATAGAGATGGGCCCTCTAGGGGGTGAGAGGGGGGTGAAGTTAGCACTGAACCTATCTCCCAGGATGTTGGCAATATCAGTTGGTTCTGTATATTTAGTGCCATTGTGCTGTAACTCAGAGCAGATCTGAGAGTTGCCATTGAGATTTTTGACATAGCTGTAGAATGCTTTGTGGTTGTCTTTAGAGTCAGTGGCAATTTTGTTTTCGTAATTAGCTTTGGAGGATTTTATGAGGGATCTCAGCTTCTTACTAAGGCTGACTAGGGAGCTCCTCCCATCATGGGATTTTACCTTTTTTTTGCAACAGTTTCTTTCTTCTGTTGTAGAGTTTGTTTATGGCAGAGGACCACCAGATTGGCTTCCCTTTTTTGGAGGACAGCATCTTGGTTGTGTTAGGGATAGCACGATCCATGCACTCGTGTAAGTGTTTATAAAGTGCATTTGTTTAGGATTCAGCAGTCGTACCTCTATTGTCCATCTGCATGGGTGTTGTGAAGTTTCCCACTTCTGTCTTAAGAAGCATGAAGTTGGCTTTGGAGAAGTTTTGTACGGTGGTTTCCCTAATGGGGGTGGGGGTGGGATGTGGTTGTTTAGGGTGATTAGCTTGTGGTCGGATCTGACCAATGAGGAATTGGCCTCTGGTGTGGAACACTGGTCGTCCATATTGGTAATGACCAGGTCTAGGATATTGCTGCCCCTGGTGGGGGTGTGAATAAGCTAATCCAAGGTGTTGGAATTTATGAATTTCAGAAAACAATGAGGAAAAGAGTTGGTACACGAGTAGTTTTCCCAGTTAATGGTGGGGTAGTTGAAATCGCCCATTATTAGGGTATTGGGTTGTACCCTAATATTTTCTCGTGTATCAAGAAATGAGGAGTGGGAATCCTGGGGCATAGTGGGGGGTCTGTAGCAAGCTACAATTTGGATTGCAGTTTTGCCCAGAGTTAGTTGCACTTGGAAAATCTCAGATGCATTATGCTGTGCAACTAGACTGGAGGTGTGGATATCCTTAATGAATATGGACACGCCTCCACCTTTAGTGCTTTGGTCCGGGTTAGGTGGCCGAAAGGTGTGGTATGAATTATAGCCTGGTAATGCAGGGGTGCTCTCTGGACCTTTGAACCAGGTCTCTGTCACTGCACAGATATTGATGTTCCCCATTTTAAGAAGTGCCTCGAGTGAGTGCATTTTAAGGTTTAGACTTCTAGCATTGAGTAGCATTATCCTCAGATTTTGCTTTCTTGTACCTGTTACGGTGGTGAAATTGTCATTTGAACCTTGCCTAAAAAAGGCACTATAGGGGTGGCAAGAGCCTTAGCCAGTATCCGGAATCCCAAAGGTGACAGGTTCAGACCATCTCTGCCAAAGCATCGTGGTCTGTCGATCATGTCATCCCAGGCAGACAAATACTGGATCTCTTTAAAATGACAATGGCAGCTTAGCCAATTGTTGAAGTCAATCATTTTGTCCTTGTACTGTGGTATCATTTTGGGTGATGGCAGGATGCCACTGAGGGCTAAGGTCATAACTGCCTGGGCTACAAGATTGGAGAGCTCCTCCATGTCTCTTTTCATGTAATCCAGGGAGGTACATCTCAGGTCATTCACACCAACATGGACAATGACAGAGTCATATTTGTACTTGTTGTGGAATGACCTGAGTGTGTGCATTATGTGATGGATCCTGGCACCTGACAGGCAGCTGACAGTAACTTTCTCCTTGTTTAGCCTTGTGAGTGGAACATCAGTGTGCCTGACTATAGAATCACCTATGACTAGAGTGCTGGGCATGTTGTTATGCCTTATAGGCTGTGGTTGAGTGGCACACTGAGATTGTGGGTTATGTGTCATTTGGGTTATTTGTTTGGGGAGTTTGCTTGTGTTTCGGCTTTGGAGGTCCCTCTTGCTTGGGCAGGTTTTTATTGAGAGTTTCCATGAATGTAGGTGTGTGTTTTGCATTTCTATGTGTGCGTTTTGGTGGTGTAGATTTTGAGGGACTATGTAATGAGTGTGGTGTGGTGCAAGTGTTTACCTTCTCCTCTTGACTGTCTATTCCAGTCTTGGGTGCAGAGAGCTTTGCTTCCAGTTTGGCTATATAAGTGTATCTCTCACAGGTTGTAGTGTTGGGTGGTAGAAGGAGAGGGTTGTCTGTATACATGAGGCAATTGCTGCATTGCCCCAAGATGCCCAGATTCATCTGGTAGACAGGAGAAAACACAGGGAGCTGACCCTTAAACATGCCTGTTTAGGTGCTTATTTATTAAGTACCAAAAACTGCTTTCCACTAGACAAGTGAGGAAAGTTGAGTGCTGCAGTAATTTGTAGCTTATTTAGTGCTTACGAGTTCTGAACAACTGCTGAGCTCAAAGAAACTGATTTGAGTGCTGAAACTAAAAAAAACTGGCTAGTTCTAAGAAACAAAATTAAGCTATAAGGCATCTCTCCAACACACAAAGTTTTGGGGGCTCAGAAGCTTACAGATAGTCCTGGATACAGCAAATCTGTATGTGGACTAGAGTACTTACAGGAAAGGCAGGAAACAAACAGAATTTTTTTCTTTCCAAATGCTCTCTTTGTACACAGTAGGAGTACCTGAAATCACCTCACTGCACTCAGTTGACTGAGCAAATGAGATAGGCCCAGAAGGAGTATCCAAATACAAATTTACAAGAGGGGTGTGTAATTTCAAAAGCCACCAAGATTAACACCAAAAGAAGAACAGGGAGTGGGGGGTGAGAACTAACTGTAGAGACAGAGAGCCACAATTTTCAGTTCAATTAATAATTAATTTGATGGACAATGACTACACAGAAGAGTGCATGTAAAGTATAATGTCTGCAGTTGCAAATATGTCAATATGGTTTGCTTTCATTTATATAAATGTATGATTGCCTATGCAATAAGCAATAACTCAATAAAGATGTTTTTGTTTAAAAAATAAATCTAGGAGGTGAAGTTCTCTTACGTTTGCATTTAAGTCTAACTCCACAAGAGTCACACTGTTACCAGTTAGCAGGTAAGATACAGGGTTGTGAAAAATGCAGTATGTTGTATGCAAAAGATGTAAGGCTTAACAAGCAATATTTTGGTTAGATGGCCAAACAGTTTTAGAAAATGTTATGCTGTGTGTGTCTTTTTTAGAAAAAACTTGGTAGCTCAGGTTCAATTCTAGGTTGAGATGTCATCTTTGTTTTTATTTATCTGTAGCAAACATATGAGAGTTCCACAACCATGCTGTTTGCAAACAAAAATACACAAGTTTATACTAATTCTGTTAACTAAATTAAAGTCATGTCTTGCACATATAGCAAGGCAAGAAAGCAGGCATGTCTGTCTTGTTACCGTGCACCATGGATACATTTTTCTTTAACAGCTTTGTAGCTGTGTATCCATTAGTACCACAAGGGGTTTAATTTTAAAGGTTGCACCTGTCAGAAGAGTACATTATAGCAATAACCCACGCCTGGGTGTGGGTAATGCTGGATTTACCCAAGGTTGGCGTGGTTTGGTCCTGAGGGCGAAGCCCGAGGGACCAAACAAAGCCAACCGTGGGTAAATACAGCATTACCCACACCCAGAAGTGGGTTATTGCTATTATACCATGACATTATTTAAGAAAACAAACTATTACTTTTCTTAAATAATGGCATAGTATAATGCCTGTTTACTGCCCTTCCGCAGATGTTTGGCATCCGCGGCAGTTCTGATGTACTGCGCGCCTGCGCAGTACATCAGAGCTGTGGGCAAAAGCAACGGAGAAAGCAAGATCTCAGTTGCTTTTTATTGTTGCTATGTTAAATGGGTTTAACATAGCGAGACAGCTTTAAAATAAGCAACGGAGATGTCCGTTGCTTATTTTAAAACTTTCTCGCTATGTTAAACCCATTTAACATAGCGAAACAGTAAAAAAAGCAACGGAGATCTTGCTTTCTCCGTTGCTTTTTAAAACCTATTCGCTATGTTAAATGGGTTTAGCATGCGAGACAGCTTTAAAATAAGCAACGGAGATCTCCGTTGCTTATTTTAAAGCTGTCTCGCTATGTTAAACCCATTTAACATAGCGAGACAGTGTTTTAAAAGTAGAGTTATACTAATGGAAAAAAGTCCGGGCGACCGGACCATTTTCCATTAGTATAACTCGATTTACAATGTGCACGCTGGCCAATCAGCGTGCACGTTTTGGGGGGGGTCATGGTATAATACACAATTATGCCCTCTCTACTGGGGTCATGAATTCAGATATATGCAAATTTCAGGTGTTGTGCTTTTGGATCCTCTGCTATTATTTTTTGGCCCTTTGCTATGTTTTTTTGGCCCCTTGCTATGATTTTTGAAATCTGAGGTTGAAAATTATGGATCCATGAAAACGGTGCATAGTACTTCAAAGCAAATACACAAAGAGGTCAAAGGGAAATCTTTACAAAAACCTTCAACATTACTTTTGTAGACAAACATTCATCTCCTTAGTACAGGCACAAGACAACAAACAGAGAATTGGCATTAGCAACTGCCTTCCACAGCTGTATATAACAAGCACACTGAAAATACACACTATACGTTGAGCTAATAGTATGAACAAGTCAGCTGATTTAAAAATCATAATTTATTCATAATTAGTTTAAACACTGGAAAAAATAAATGCTATCTTAAGTTAACCACAGAGGTGTCAAAATAACAATCAAGCAATAATGTCCTCTAGGGTGTATGTTAATGTGTAATTAATGACCACCCAGAGGTTTGTCAGGCCTCGAGACCTTTTGAAGGGCATTAATTACACATTAACACACACCTTGGATGGTATTGTTGTGCTTAGAGAATGGGTTCCTTGTAAAATTGTTGTGCTTTCTTACTTATTTATTTTTTTAATTACAATATTATTTTTGTTATATATTTTTGATGCAAAATAGTTTCTCCACCTAATGTTTCAAACATGCTGCAGTATATGGTAATGGTGTGGGATGAAGCATTTTATATCCAGAATATAACACTTAATATCCAGGCATTATTTTTTGGTCCCTTACTCCTAAAATGTTTGCTTTGGTGTCAGTCATTGGAGACTGACATTACTAAATATGGCATACATTTAAGTTTCTAACAATTATTTTCTTCAGAAAATTCATACTAGCACAAATCCTTTTAATTAAGCAAGTTTGTAATTTTATAACAGCAGTAATTAAAATCTGATCCTATTTTGAACCTTTGTTCCCTCTTTATTTAAGGCTTTATCCAGATTTCTTCAATCAAAAGGCCCACAGGTATGCAAACCTCTTTACTGTTGCTCTCACTCACTCTCTCACGCACACCTATGTTTCAGAAAATGTAACCTAACACAAATTTTAATAATCAAGTAAAATATACTTCTGTTTTGAACATTTGCCTCTGTTTATTTTAAGTTTATCCATATATTTGCTATGACCTAACATAGCATACCTTTCAGCTGTCCAGATTTTTGCAGAATGTCCAGATTTTTTGGCTCATATGTTTGGTCCCATCCTCATAAAATGTGGAGTTTTCTATCAAATGACTGTGGATTGAAGTAATTAAATAATGACAGACATTTGACTTTCAGACATTATATCCTTCATATAATACATGCCAATGGAAACCCTGTCATTCAAACAATTTTCTAACTTTATAAGAGCAATATTTAAAAAATATGTCCTTAATTTTGACCATTTGTCCCTCATTATTTATGACTCTGTCCAGATTTCTTGTGTCAAACAGTTGAGAGGTATGGTCAAGAGGTACGCAAACCTCGTAAACGATGCCGACAGGGATTGCTCTCACTCTTCACACACACACACACACACACACACACACACACACACACACACACACACACACACACACACACACACACACACACACACACACACACACACACACACACACACACACACACACACACACACACACACACACTCACTCATACACACACACACACACACACACACACACACACACACACACACACACACACACACACATACACACACACGTCATGCATGCATTCACACACATGTATAGACAGGAACACAAACACACATGCACAGACTTTTCTGGTTTCATTTATCTGACAATCACTAAACAGCAAAAGAACCCCTTAGTGAGTGTAAGATAACAGCTCGATTGATCTCTTACTTTCATATACACACACACACAAACAGATGCATACATGCTTTTTTGCTAAACAGCAAGAAAGCTGCTTAGCGAGCTTAAAATAATAGCGAGCATTCTTTTTTTTAGTTTTTGCTCCACGGCAGCTTGATATGCTGCCGTGAAGTGGCAGACTCATTTTTTCACTGGGCATTACCTGTATATTAATATCCTGCTGGAGAACGTTCATTCTCCAGTCCGGATGCAATCCATGGATCACCCATTCTCTAATAAAGAATAAAGGATGACCACACATATATAATTTGTCTACAAGGATGCATTCATTATTATTACATCAAAATAGATATAGAAACATAGTCCCAGATGTATATCTTACTCCAAAATCTACTGAATCTTGAAACTATTCAGTGCCAATAAAATTTGGTCATAACTTTCTTTCAAACCGTTTATCAGTGGATCGATAAGGTATTTGGAAACTACAGAGATGGTGATGGAAATGTGCAGGTTCTGTCTCATCCCATCTAGAAACATCTCTGTCCCTGCAAAATGTCTTCAGATCCAAAACACTGTGATCTAAAAGAGGTGTAACAATTTAGTATAAGACTCATTCCTTTCTAAGGACCCTTTTCCTTTGTCTGCTGTCTTTCAAACTCGGCAAATGAAATTACTTTTGCAAAACACAGAGCCTGAAATTATGTAAGCACTTGTGCTCCTGAGAAAATATGAGGCCCCTTTGTTTTTCCTTTTGTGCATCAATGTGTCCAGTTTCCTTCATGCCATTCCTTTCCCTTGTGTGATTAAACATGGATGAGAATATGCTAAGATGTCATCTGCCACATATACAGTGATTCATAGTAGATCCCATTTATGTCAATGCATTTCATAGTCAGAGTCATGAGCATAACATTGAGACATTTCTGTTCAGCCTGGGGAAATTCACACGTGATGCTGCCTGATAAAAGTGAATTTGTACAGCACAGAGAGAGTGTTGTCAATATCAAGGCATACATCACCCCTCACCAACACTACCACTATCCATACCCCATTCACAACTCTGTGCTTATAGTAGCATCAACCCTCAACTCTTCAATCACACAACCTTCCTACTCTTACCTCTCAAACACATACACACTAATCACCTATTTCCACAGCTTCTAAACATCACAAAGAACTAACTATTGACCCATAGCCATCCTGTCCCCCTTGCAAAAATACTAGAAAACTGTATCCACAACCAACTCATTAACTACTTCCTTAACAATAACCTCCTGCCCAGTACGCAGCATGGCTTTAGACCTAAGCACAGTACTAGCACTGCCCTCCTAAACTTCACTAACAATATCTGTCATCTCATGAACGAAGGCCAGCTTGTTTCTTCCATTTTTCTCAATATGTCCAATGCCTTTGACACCATATCCTACCAACTACTACTCAATGAACTATCTTTGTACGGCCTCAGCCCTTCATCACTAACCTAGTTCCATAGCTATTTTTCCAGTTACCAACAAGCTACAAAATCTCCATAGGCATGCCACAAGGATTTATACTCAGTCGTCTTCTCTTTATCATATTCACAAATGACCTTAGTTCAGCTACTCAATAAGCCTCAGTTGTACAGTATGCTGATGATGATACACTTTTCTGCTCCGCCCCCACATCCCAAGAACTCCAACTAAAAATGCAATCATCTTTTCAA
This sequence comes from Protopterus annectens, assembly GCF_019279795.1. Taxonomy (NCBI): domain Eukaryota; kingdom Metazoa; phylum Chordata; order Ceratodontiformes; family Protopteridae; genus Protopterus; species Protopterus annectens. The sequence continues at coordinate 1,227,082,656 of NC_056733.1, forward strand.
GACATTGAAACATACATGTCTCAACACCAACTAATTTTAAATCCCAACAAAACCAAAATATAGTCTTCAGTAACAAAAAAAAAAAAAAAATCTCCCCAGCTTCTTTTCTCAATCACTTCTGTAAATGGAACCAAGAAAGTCCCCACAAAGCACAGTAAACTTAGGTGTTACCATAGACGAGAACCTCAAATTTGAAACACACATTCCTCAAACTATCAAAAAAGTCCACACCAAACTAGGTACCCAAACTAGGTACCCTATTCAGGGCCAAACCATACCTTACTCCCAGTGCCAGGCTAGCCACTGCACACCTGCTATCCACAATCTTGTATGCTTCTCTCATATTCACTAATCTGAGAAAAATCAGACCTCAACAAACTAGAATCATGCTAAACAAGATAGCTAAATATGCCACAAATCAACCATACAGATCTCACCACTGTTTAGCTCTCTCAAAGTTAAACTTGCTAGAGCTCCCCCTCCTTTTATTGCTTAATTAGCTAACCTTGGCCCACAACATAATCCATTTCCCTAGTAACTGCCCTGCAACCTCCCACCTTGTCCAACCTAGTAATAATCTCAGATCTCAGATCTTCTAACAAACTCTTACTCACGGTCTCCAACTCCCATAGCTATCATGGCGACTCCCTCTACTCCCACAAAATAGACAAATTCTGGAACACTCTTCCAGAGACAATAGCAAAAACCCAACTCATAATCAGTTCAAAGCACTCCTAAAGGAACATCTGTCTAATCACTGGCTGTGCTCTTGCCACTCCCCTGGATAACTACCAACCCTCCTCTATTTTTGTTTCTCATCATAAATACTATACTCTGTTGTAATATTTGTCTTGTATAAATTGCACAGTACTATATGCTGCATTTGCTTGTTTTGTACTATTGCTTGTATAAATGCCTGTATTGTTTTCAGTAATTGTTTTTGTAATAATGTGGAGCTGTTCTTCTCTGGTCTCCACTGAAAACGGGCCCCAGGCCCAGTCAGACACTACCGATAAACTTCTTCTTCTTTCGGCTTTTTCCAGTTAGGGGTCGCCACAGCAGATCATCTGTCCGCTCATGATTGGCAGTGCAGTTTTATGGTGTCAAGTTGTCAGCCCAGTGCCCAACCTTCCACAGAAGGCACACAACACGCATGCACTCACACCTAGGGCCAATTTATAGTGTCCAATCTACCTACAGCTTGTCTTTGGGATATGGGAGGAAACCGGAGCACCCGGAGGAAACCCACATGACCACAGGGAGGACATGCAGACTCCACACAGAAGGCACCCTAGCCGAGGATTGAACCTGAGAACTTCTTGCTGTGAGGCAGCAATGCTAACCACTACACCACCTTGGCCGCCCAGACACTACGGATAAACAAATATAATAAATAAATAAAACTAATAAATGAAATGTTGAATGCCAGCTGAGATTTGCTGAGGATATAGCAGACAATCTCTGTCCCAGTGTATAGCAAACTGCAGCATGACGTGATCTTGGGTGTAGGGGTGGTTGCATGTAAATCTTCTGAGGACAAAGGCTAAATATATACACACATACACAACAGGTCAGTTTTGTGTGTGTGTGAGTGTGTGTGTGTGTGTGTGTGTGTGTGTGTGTGTGTGTGTGTGTGTGTGTGTGTGTGTGTGTGTGTGTGTGTGTGTGTGTGTGTGAATAGGGCACTGCCTATGATGTCAAGCACATGTAAACCCTAGAGATAAAATGTGATTGTACTGCACGGTTCCTGAAAAACATTAATACTAAGGTGAAGAGACTCTGCTCTATGTGCATCCTGTGATTTAAAGAAACAAGTTATGTCAGAAGCTGAGGGAGACTTTTCTATTATACATTTTTAACCTATCTCCTTGTAAACATCAAGAGACTGTTTTATAATAGCTTATTCATACCTCCTGAAACCAGACATCATGAGACACCAGGAGATAGAGAGAAAGAAGGCAAGAGGCAGAGGCCAGGGATGTTACCCAGTAGGAGTATTTTTTTTTCATTAGCTCCTAACACCTCCCATTCTTCACAAAAAATGCTACAATACTTGCTATGCTGGAAATAACACTACTGCTGACTTCAGCAATCCACAATATCCAACTTGATACCTCTCAACAGTACAGATTTTTGCAGAATGTCCAGATTTTTGCCTCATGTTTTTGGGCTGATCCTCATAAAATTTGTGGTTTTCAGGCAAATGACTGAAGAATGAAGTCACTAAAAAAAAGCATACATTTGACTTTTCACACTCCTCAAAACCGAGGTGGAATCCTTCAAAGACCCCCGGGCCTGTGGAAAATACGGCCCAGACCGCAGAATCCTTTATAAACGCATTCTATGAACACCTTCAGGAATGCATGGATCATGCAATCCCAAATAAAACCAAGACCCAATCCTCCAAAGGCAGACGTCCTGTCTGGTGCACCCCAGCCATAAACAAACTATACAATAGAAGGAGGAAGCTACTAAATGATAGAGCAAAATCCCAAAAAGGGAAGGCATCACTGATCAGTATTAGCAAAAAACTACGGGCACTCATAAAATTGTCTAAGGCCAGCTTCGAGAGAAAAATTGCACAGGACACTAAGGATAACCACAAGGCTTTCTTTAGTTATGTTAGGAACCTGGGTGGTAATTCCCAGATATGCTCAGAATTAGTCCAAAATGACAAAAAATACACTGAACCCACAGACATTGCCAACATCCTATTTGTAAGTCAGCGCAAACCCCCCCCTCCCCACCAAAAGGGCAAATATCTATCCCCGCAGAGTGCTGCCCCCCTGACATCTCAGATGCTCAGGTAAGAGCCGCCCTCTCCAAAGCAAAAAACACAGCATCAATGGGACCAGACGGTGCCCCGGGCTGCATCCTACATGAACTCCAAGAAGAGCTAAACCCAAACATAAAACTACTGTTCAATCTCAGCCTTACTACAGGATATGTGCCCAAAGAGTGGCGTACAGCAACAGTGGTCCCTCTCCATAAAGGTGGTGCCTCAACGGATCCTGGAAACTATTGCCCCATAAGCCTGACTAGCTTGGTCTGCAAAGCTATGGAAAGGATCATCATGGACCTCATAATTAAAGATATTGGGGACCTACAGACACTGGATCCTACCCAGTTTGGCTTTGTTAATGGCAGATCCTGCCTCTTAAACCTGGTTGATTTCTTTGAAACAGTCACCAAGGCCATTGACGAGGGGAAGGTGGTCCACACAGCCTACCTGGACCTCGCAAAAGCCTTCGATACAATACCCCACTCGGGCATTATAGATAAGCTCACCAGCTTAAATATAAACCCCTATGTCACTAGATGGATTGCAAACTGGCTCAAGGACAGAACCCACATGGTTAGAATTGCTGGAGCCATGTCCAAACCAGTTACAAGTGGTGTCCCACAAGGCTCAGTCCTGGGACCTCTCTTGTTCGGTATATATTTCTCGGAGGTACAGGCCAACACGGAAGGACTGTGGCTGACCAAGTTCGCAGATGACTGCAAACTGGGCGCCATAATCGACTCTCCAGCCGACACAAGCATCCTCCAAAAGGGCCTCATAGAAACAGACAACTGGTGCCAGAGCCATGGCCTCAAGCTAAATGCCAAAAAGTGTATAGTCATCCCCTTTGGCAAAAACAAAGTGTCCACAAATTACCACATAGGTGGTAATCCATTAAGTACAGAAAAAGTAATTAGGGACCTGGGGACCCAAGTTGATAGCAATCTCTCATTTGACAACCACGTGGCCAAAGTGGTTAGAAAAACATTTTATATAGCCCACCTAATCATGAAGGGATTCACATCTAGATTAGGGGAGGTCATCTTGCCTCTTTACTCATCCCTCATCAGGCCCATAATTGAGTACAATGCCCCTTTTGAGATGTACCTTACCAGACTCCTGCAGCAACTGGAAAGACCCCAAAAGTACCTCACTAAGAGGATCAAAGGGCTCAAAAAGATGCCATATGCTGCCCAGTTAAAGAAACTCCAGCTCTACTCAGTGGCATACCACCTGTTCAGAGGTGATCTGTGCCTGACGTATAAAGCCATGTCCAACCTGGAATTAATGGACATGCTGCATCTCAGAAAATTCAAATCCCATCGAGCTACGCGCTCGAGAGACTTGAACCTCAGCACTGAAATAAATAGGACATGCAGGAGGGACAGATTCATAACCCAGAGGCTCCCTTCACTCTGGAATAAAATCCCAGTCCAGGTTAGGCAGAGTCCCTCATTGACTCTCTTCAAGAGGAATCTTGATGAGTGGATGGGAGATCGTAGGTTTACCCCGGGTATCACTTCTGTGTCACTGTTAGACAAAGGCACAGTATACTAACCTCGAAAAAGGGCATAGCAAAATAAATTTAAAATGGGTGGCGAAAGCCAAGCACATTCTGGCTAGGCTTATAAATGCCCTAGGGCAGATAGCCTAGTATGAACCTATGAATACTCTTCATAACATGTATAATAATACAAACACAGTTATTCTAGCAATGTTGTAAGTTTATAGCAGCAATATTTAAAATCTGTCCCTATTTTGGGCCTTTACCCCCCCCCCCCATTATTTTAGGCTTTGTCCAGATTTCTTGTGCTGAGAGGTTGAGAGGTATTGATCGGTCAGCTTTGGCTTTACTCCCAAGTTAATGATACTGCAATAACCATCCATTCCCCCAGGTGGAGCTCTTATGCCATGATTGTGCCCCAAAACCTCACAAGGGATTCATAGGTTCATAGGTGTGTACTAGGCTAATGGCCCTGGAGCCTTTACAAGCCTAGCCCATAGAAGTGCCCTGGCATTGTGCCGCTTGACGTTAGTTCCCAGTGCCTCTATCAAGTAGAGCCACTGGAGTTATCCCTAGGGTGAACTTTCTATTACCCATCCACTCTTCAAGATTTCTCTTGAAGAGGGACATTCAGGTGCTCTGCTTGACATGTATGGGAAGCCTATTACAAAGTATGGGCAGTATCTGGGTAAGGAACCTGTCCCTCCAGCATGTTCTGTTGATTGTGGTAATGAGGTTGAGGTCTCTGGAGCATGTGGTGCAGAGGGATTAGGATTGCTTTAGATGTAGCATTTCTAACAGATCTGAGTCATATATGGCTTTGTAAGTCAAGCAGAGATCACCTCTAAGTAGGCGATATGAGACAATGTATAGCTGGAGTCTTTTGAGTCTGTCCATGTAGGACATGTATTTAATGCCTAAGATCCTCTTTGTGAGGTACTTCTGTGGCCTCTCCAGCTGTTGCAGGTATCTAGTGAGGTACATGTCAAATGGGGCATTATACTCACTTATTGGTCTAATGAGGGAAGAGTAGAGAGAGACGATGACTTCTTTCTTCCTGGATGCAAACCCCCTGGTAATGATATGTGCCACATAGAGGGACTTTCTGACCACAGTGTCAATGTGGTGGTTGAAGGAGAAGTTGCTGTCAACCTGCATCCCCAGATCTCTTATAACACCTTCAGTGTTCAGTGGACTCCTGTCAATGTGGTAATTAGTGGGAACCAAGTTTTTACCAAAGGGGATGATGATGCATTTTTTGCCGTTAAGCTTAAGGTCATGGTTTTGACACCAGTTATTGATCTCAGTGAGGCCTTTCTGTAGGATGCCTGCATCACTTGGGAAGTTAATAATGGCTCCCAGCTTGCAGTAATCTGTGAACTTGGTCAGCCTGTGTCCCTTTGTGTTGGCCTGGATTTCTGAGAAATAGATGCTGAACAGGAAAGGGCCCAGGACCGATCCCTGTGTGACTCCACTTGTGACTGGATGGCAGTCTGACTTGGAGTCTGCTACTTTCACACTGTGTGTTCTATCTGTGAACCAATTTGCAACCCACCTAGTGATAAAGGGGTTGATGCCTAGTTTGGTGAGTTTATCAATAATTCCTGAGTAAGGAATTGTATCAAAAGCCTTGGCCAGATTGAGGTAGGCTGTATGCACCGCCTTACCTTCATCTAAATCCCTGGTGACTGACTCAGAGAAGTCAACCAGATTGAGCAGGCATGATCTCCCTTTCACAAAGCCAAATTGCGTGGGGTCTAAAGTATAGAAATTTCCTATATCTTTGTTAATCAGGTCCATGATGATGTGCTCCATAGCTTTACATATCAGACTTATCAGGCTAATGGGGCGATAATTCACAGGGTCTGTAGTCGCTGCCCCTTTATTGAGAGGGATGACTGTAGGGTGGGTGTCTTTTATGTACAACTCACTCACTTAACTTTCATTCATACCTGGTGCCAGACTGCAAATCAAATGTGAGTCTCCTGGATGTAATCAGGGTTCCATCCAGTGCTGAAGCATTTTATATTGCCGTGTTCTTAACTCTGTTTTGATTGCACCTAAACAAGCCAAGAGAAAAAATGGAAGTCAATGTAGGCACAGAGCAGGGAAGCATGATAAACAATTGTTGGAAGTGCCTGTGCTAATGTAGGTTATCAGCAATGCAACAAACAGGCACAGACATACACTCACTTGCAGATTTGCATACTCACTTGTTATTTACGGATATTCATCTGTGAGTGAGTGTGTATATAAGATTAAGTATGTGTTTGTGTGACAATGTTTGTGTGTGCTTGTGTTTACAGATGTACTTTGGAAGTGCTAGAGCACTGTGAGAGTTGTACTGCACAAGACTGGTCACATGATTCATAAAATACTGATCCTGTGTAGCCAGTCATGCATACAAGGCCTACCTGCATAGTAGTATGGCCATTTTTAGTATAAGTAATATAATTCTGCTACTACATTTCAAGGCTATTCCTATAAGAAGAACTGCCTGCCCTGATTTGTTTGTCAGAGCAATGACAGAGCGATTGAGTTTGAGCAGTAGTGGCAGTGGATTTCAGCACTATTTCTTATTAGTGTTCTTGTCTTTTTTACAGGGTGTTAAATCAAAGTATATCATTTACTTTAAATATGAAAGTTTGGCCACAAAGCTTACACAGTTGTAACATACCTCTCAACCTCTTAGAGCAAGAAATCAGGACAAAACCATATATAAAAGTGGAACAAAGTACCAAAAATAGGGACAATTTTTAAATAATGCTCTTAAAAACTTAGAAAGTTGATAGAATAACAGGTTTTGCATTATCACAAATTTTCTGAGGGATATGAAGTCTGAAACTCAAATGTCTGTCATTGTTTTCTAACTTCAATCTTTAATGATTTGCCACTAATTTGCCAGAAAACCACAATTATATGTAAAATGGACCAAACATATAAGGCGAAATCTGGACATTCTGCAAAAATCTGGACAGTTGAGAGGTATGAGTTGTAAGCATACAGCTGGATGTATGATCATGCTTTTGTTTGGCATGGCAAGATATACTCTTGAGTATTTTAGTTTTCGTGAGCAATTCACAGAAAATGTAAAGTTTTTGGATGCAAAATGATGTGAATCTGTCTAAACTAATGCTTGTAATGCGGATTTGTACATGACACATTTGAAAAAGTCCCTTTTTTCATTGCTGTAGGTAATGACAACTGGGGTGGGGTGAGAGCGAAGGGAAACAACAGTATAAGACTGCGAGTACAAAACAAGATTCTCTCCATATCTAATGTGGGTACCTTTATGCTGATATTTAAACAAGAGATGAACCTACCTGCTTCATGTCA